>NC_133666.1:673311598-673432755 GCF_037893015.1 Macrotis lagotis
GTAAAACAACGTACAGGTCTTTAAATTGTGAAAGAAAAAATTCTCCAATAATACTGTGCCTTGATATCCACAAGGAAATTACTTGAAAGCAAATCAAAAGTCTACCAATAATATCACAGTTCATATTGCTCCAATTCAACAAACACTTAAGATCATTTGAAATAGGGTGGGCCAGAAGAGTCTTTAGGCATCATATTGTTCTGTCCCCTTCATTTTAAGCAGGAAGCAGACTCCCAGGGATCTGACTTCTCTAAGATTACACAGGTAAGTGACAGCTAAAATTTAAATCCAGATTCTTTGAGCATAAATTCTCTTTCCCTATATCAGGTTTCTTACTAAGTACTTACTGCATGCAGAAAGCTGTGCATTCAAGTAGGAGAATTTAAACAAAAGCTTGAAAATTTTTTTTACAAGGCAATGGGGTTAAGTGACTTACCCAAGGCCGCACAGCTAGGTAATTATTAAGTGTCTGAGACCATATTTGAACTCAGATCCTTCTGACTCCAGGGCTGGTGCTCTATCCACTTCACTATCTAGCTACCCCTTGAAACTGAGATAATTATTCCCTTACCACATGAAAAATGAAATCCTGTTTGTTTAAAAAACGAAGCAAAATTCAAATAAATCCCTATCTACATAAAAATTGAAGTTGTTTTAGTTTACAAAAAGAAGTAATGTTCAGGTAATTCTTCACTACTCAAATGAATACTGAAATCTTGTTAGTTAAAAACACAAAACAACGAAGTTTTGATAATTACCCACTAGATGAAATTTGAAATCTGGTTATCATTGACCTCTCTGTCTCTTTCTGTCTGTCTGCCTGTCTCTCTCTCCTCTCTCTCTTTCTGGCAAGGCAGTCATGGTTAAGTGACTTGCCCAGGGTCACACAGCTAGTAAGTATCAAGTGTCTGAGGTCTTCCTGACACTAGGACCTGTGTTCTATCCTTTGTGCTCTCAATAATCTCATAATTGCTAAATTTAAAGTCCTTTTTTCAGTCTTTTATCAATCCTCTGACCTCTACTATATTTGACATTGATTTTCCTAAATACTTTCTCTTCTCTGGACTTTTATATCTCTTCTTGCACTTGATTCTCCTCCTACCTCTCAGACCACTCCTCAGTCACCTATACTGGATCTTTATGCACAATATATCCACTTAATGTAAGTGACTCTGTCTTTACTCCTCTTACACATTAAACCCTACTATACTCACTCTGTGATCTGATCGGCCTTCATGGGTCTAGTTGTCATCTCTGGAAAGATGTCTGCCAGGTCTATATATCTAAGCACAGTCTCCCTGCTGAACCCTAGTCTTTTTTTTTTTTATTAATTGATATTTTAGTTTTCTCATCTTTTAAAAGTTTTTTAACATTCATGTAGATGCATATGCATATTTTTAAATTACATAATTTCTTCCCACCCTCCCTTCCCATCCTCCTCCCCTCAGTGGTGAACAGTCTGATGAATATTGTGTGTATATGGTGAATACAGTTGAACAGTCTTGAATTGCCAAATACCTATTGGACATTTGCAACTAGACCTCCCAGAAGCATTGCAAACTCACTATGTCCATAGTATAACTATATTTCTTTCTAACCCCTCTGCCACTTCTCTGTTATTGTTGAGGACATCCTCTTTACTCAGATAAGAAGCATTGTTGTCATGCCCAACTCTTCACTCTTGCTCACCCCACCTAGATGACCAAATCTTGCCATTTCCTTCTGTATAGGATCCATCTGCATGTTCTCATCACCTCACTATTGGATGATGACAATAATCTGCTGGTGAATCTCCCTTTCACTCAGCCCACATTGACTTTTTTTTTTTTTAGGTTTTTTGCAAGGCAAATGGGGTCAAGTGGCTTGCCCAAGCCACACAGCTAGGTCATTATTTAGTGTTTGAGTCTGAATTTGAGCTCAGGTACTCCTGGAGTCCAGGGCAGGTGCTCTATCCACTGCACCACCTAGCCGCCCCTACAGAGTGACCTTTTCTAAAGTACAGACAGGTATGACCATTTCACCCTTGTTTTCAGAAAATGATAGTGACTTTTTATTTACCACCAAGATTAAGTGACTTGCCCAGGATCACACACCTAGTAAAACTGAGACTGGATTTTGAACTTAGGATTTCTGACTTAAATTCAGCACTTGCTGTCTAAAATAGAACAAAAAATCATCAGCATAGGAATAATATTTGTGGCTAAGGGAGTTGTTGAGATCAGAAATTAAAAGAATACAGAAAATTAAGAGAATATTGATCTGGGAGGTCTGTGGTAGATTTCAAGAAGTCTGTAAACTTGTATGGAAAAAAAATTTGATCTTTATTTTCTCTAATCTCTTCCCAAAATTTACCAGTACTCTGAGAATTTACCAGTACTCTTCCTGAAATTTACAGTACTCTGAGAAGACTTCCTCAGTCTGTTAAAGGTACCCATAACACAAAATAGGTTAAATACCTGGTATAAGGGATGTAAGGATGATTCAACATTAGGGAAATAATCAGCATTATCATATTAAAAACAAAAGCATCCCAAACCCACATGAACATCTCAATAATTGCAGGAAAAAACGGTTTGGCGAAATATATCATTTATACGAGAAGCCTTACAATTAAATATGAAAAGTATTAAAACTAAAAGCAAGAATTTATGCAATGAAAATACATGTGAAGTTTTTCCGATGAATATAGGAGTAAGGCAGGGACGGTCACTCTTGGCAAACAATGACTTTTCAATCACAAAATCACAGGATTTGAGAACTAGAAGAGACTTTGGTGGCCATGTAGTCCAAACTACATGAAAGGAAGTCCTATTATAACATTCTTGATAATTCATGGTTATCCAGTATCTTTTTTAAAAAAATTTTATTTATTTGAGGCAATGGAAGGTTAAGTGACTTGCCCAAGGTCATATAGCTAGGTAATTATTAAGTGTCTGAGGTCAGATTTGAACTCAGGTTATCCTGACTCCAGGGCTGGTCCCCTTTCCACTGTGCCACCTAGCTGCCCCCATCCAGTGTCTTTTTTTTTTTTTAAGGTTTTTGCAAGGCAAATGGGGTTATGCTGTTTGTATGAATGGGTAGAAATATAAAAAAACTTTAAAGAACAGGTATGTCTTGGACATCAACTCTCCTTCCTTCCTTCCTTCCTTCCTTCCTTCCTTCCTTCCTTCCTTCCTTCCTTCCTTCCTTCCTTCCTTCCTTCCTTCCCCTCCTTGTTTATGCCGAGAATGAATAGCTGGTGGCACAGCGGATAGAGCACTGGCCCTCGAGTCAGGAGTACCTGGGTTCAAATCCAGTCTCAGACACTTAATAATGACCTAGCTGTGTGGCCTTGGGCAAGCCACTTAACCCCATTGCCTTGCAAAAACCTTTAAAAAAAAAAGAATGAATAGCTGGGTATGAGAAGGGGAGCAATGTATATGGAAATGAAAGTAAAAACCAAAGAGTAAAATGTCTTTTAATGTTCCATTTCTTCTTCTTCATGAAAGCATGACTTTAGCTTTCTGTATTACCATTATCATTTGTCTCCCAGATTTAAATCAATTTCCACTTTCCACAAAAGAGTGACTGGATGTATTGCTTCTTTAAATGACTAAATAATAAGTTTGAATTTCTCAGCAAAAGATTTGATGGGAGGAAAAACCCTTCAAAGCTTTGAATTTCCTCCTAATAAAACCGAAGCTATGTCCTTCAGGTTTAGCACTTTTTCATACTTTTTCCATGTTCAATATCTGTCTAACAACCTGATCTTTTGATTCTCTTCTTTAGATCCCAAGGAAAAAAGCACTGAATACAATGAATTTTATTTGTACTTCGTCTGTAGTCATAAACACATTTAAATTGAGAGTGCATTGCACATAGTAAATGTTTAATAAATGTTTGAATGAATAATAATGCATGTTTTTAAAAAAATGAAAGAACATTTTGACACAATCCAGTTTATTTGCTTATTTTTCAAGAGAGTAAAGAACATTAAAATACAGGTCTTCATTCAATGTTATGTGTCATTTCTCCCTATATCCCTGAAGTTAGTTTCAGAAGAAAATAATCTATGATCCTGTTGAGGGAGAGAGGGGTTAGATATCTGTTTTTTTCCCCCTATTGACAAGGAATAGCCTTTTATTTTTTATTTTTTTAAATTTATGTTTATTAAAGATATTATTTGAGTTTTACAATTTTCTCCTCAATCTTGCTTCCTCCTCACCCCCAGAAAGCACTCTGTCAGTCTTTGCTTTGTTTCCATGTTGTACCTTGATCCAAATTGGGTGTGAAGAGAGAGAAATCATATCCTTAAAGAAGAGAAGAGAAGTCTAAGAGGTAACAAGATCAGACTATAAGATATCTATTTTTTTCTAAATTAAAGGGAATAGTCCTTGTACTTTGTTCAAACTCCACAGCTCCTTATCTGGATACAGATGGCACTCTCCTTTGCAGACAGCCCAATATTGTTCCCGATTGTTGCACTGATGGAATGAGTGAGTCCATCAAGGTTGAACATCATTCCCATGTTGCTGTTAGGGTGTACAGTGTTTTTCTGGTTCTGCTCATCTCACTCAGCATCAGTTCATGCAAATCTCTCCAGGCTTCCCTGAATTCCCATCCCTCCTGGTTTCTAATAGAACAATAGTGTTCCATCACATACATATACCACAGTTTGCTAAGCCATTCCCCAATTGAAGGACATTTACTTGATTTCCAATTCTTTGCCACCACAAACAGGGCTGCTATTAATATTTTTGTACAAGTAATGTTTTTACCCTTTTTCATCATCTCTTCAGGGTATAGACCCAGTAGTGGTATTGCTGGGTCAAAAAGGGTATGCACATTTTTGTTGCCCTTTGGGCATAAGTTCCAAATAGCTCTCCAGAAGGGTTGGATGAGTTCACAGCTCCACCAACAGTGTAATAGTGTCCCAGATTTCCCACAACCCTTCCAACAATGATCATTATCCTTCCTGGTCATACTGGCCAATCTGAGAGGTGTGAGGTGGTACCTCAGAGAAGCTTTAATTTGCATTTCTCTAATAATTAATGATTTAGAGCATTTTTTCATATGGTTATGGATTGCTTTGATCTCATCTGTAAATTGCCTTTGCATATCCTTTGACCATTTGTCAATTGTGGAATGGCTTTTTGTCTTAAAATACGACTCAGTTCTCTGTATATTTTAGAAATGAGTCCTTTGTCAGACTCATTAAGGAAGAGCCTTTTAGTCAACTACCATTCTACCCTAAGTAGCAGTACATAGTACTACAATTGCTACTATGACCTGACTTATAAAGAGTACTTTCAGGTTTGCAGAACACTTAACCAACCTTCCTTCCTCTCTTCCTCTCTCTCTCTCTCTCTCTCTCTCTCTCTCTCTCTCTCTCTCTCTCCCCCTTCCTCCCTCCCTTCCTCCCTCCCTCCCTCCCTCCCTTCCTTCCTTCCTTCCTTTCTTCCTTCCTTCCTTCCTTCCCCTTCCTTCCCTCCTTCCTTCCCTCCCTCCTGCCCTCCCTCCTGCCTTCCCTACTTCCCTCCTTCCTTCCTTCCCCTTCCTTCCTTCCTTCCTTCCTTCCTTCCTTCCTTCCTTCCTTCCTTCCTTCCTTCCTTCCTTCCTTCCTTCCTTCCTTCCTTCCTTCCTTCCCTCCTTCCTTCTCTCCCTCCCTCCCTCCCTCCCTTCCTTCCCTCCGTCCTTTTGTTAACACATTTATTAGACACCTACTATTGTCAGGCATCAGACTAAACATTGGATACAAAGAAAGATAAAACCCCATAAAAGAACTCAACCAGTCCCCCCCAAAAAGCATCCAAAAAGCAAACCAGTCTCTCTTGTCGAGGAGCTTCAATTGATGTATTAAAAAAACTGAACCTCCCCCTCTTTCTCTCCACCCCCCCTCCCAGTGATTTCAGTGATTCACTCAAGGTGCCACAGCTGGCAAGTGACACGTGCCTGGCCCTCACACCAGCCCTCTTTCCACTGCCTTCAGGAGGCAGGGATGTGTCCTCTTCTCCTCTGGAGTTATAAGAGGCCTTGCCTTACTCCTAGTTGTAGCTTCCTTGTTTCTGGTCCTAATCTGCAGAGCCACACAGGGCAGATCTACGTTGGATTTGTTGACTATGTGGGCCTCAGATCGCAGACCCAGGGAAAGAACCCCTTACCTTGCCAACTGAATGTCTCTAGGTCCAAACTTCCAGGGGATCAGAGGATTTGGAGCTGCCGAGGATCCTAGAGAGTATGAAATCTACTCCCCACCCCTTCCCTTTTCCCCTTCCCTATTTTCTTAGTACTTGTCTCATTACTGCCCGACACATAGTAGGTGTTCAATAAATATTTGTCAACTGGTTACACATCTATTCTGCATCAGACGCAAGAAATAAAGATAAAAATGAAACAAGTCTTCCCCTCTAGGAAAATCTTCTACTTTAAGAAAATCATTTTGACAACCAAGTGAAGGGGAGAGACTTAGATTGTAAAATGGTGTGTGTGTGTGTGTGTGTGTGTGTGTGTGTGTGTGTGTGTGTGTGTGTGTATGTGTGTGTGTGGTGTGTGAGACTACACACAGAAAACTAAATAAATCTGCACATAGAAATTTTCTGGGGAGAGGACACTTATCTCTAGCAGGGATAAGCACTTGTTAGGTTATAGAGCTGTATTCTGGTTTCTGCTTCATAGGCTTGCTGTAAGGGTGAAGACTCATGTCTCCTTAGCTCTGGAGCTGGAAGGAAACACAGATCCATTCCTCTCATTTTGCAGATGGGGAAACTGAGCACAGAGAGGGGAAATGACTCTCCTAAGGTCACATAATAAATAACAGGAAGCAAGATAAGAAACTGCCTTCTAATTCCAAATCTAGTACTGAAAAATAATGGATATAAAGTTCTAGCTAAATCATAAATGATAAAAATCGAATTATGCTGTAGAATATGGAGGGGATTTCTTTTTTGTATAGTTTGTACTGCATGACCACCAATGCACTTTACAACTTTCAGGTTTGTGATTCTGTTATTATTTTTAAAAGTGTGTCTAATTTTTATTGGTGTGGTTTGCTTCATTTCTGAATGTTACTTGACCAATTTCATGCTCTGTAATTCATCCATTGTAAGTATATAAGGGGGTGGGATTTCTTTCCTTATTTGAACTCAATTGATGTAGTCCCAGGATAGAATGTATTAGTGCATTAATGCATTACTGGATAAAATGTTTTCCATTCATGAAGTAAGGAACACTCTCTGAGTCAAAAGCTTCCAGGTGATTGGGCAGATCTAAATTTGACCTGGGACTTGAAATAATTAAGCCAGGTTCGAGTCCAAGAATAAGAGATAGTGAAGACAGGAGTCAGCAGTGGGGAAAAACCCAGCTCTTCTCCACTTGGAGGGAGTGTAGAGGAGACTTTTTTCAACTTTCTCTTCCCTATCTTCCTTCCCTCATCACTAGACTCACTTTTTTAGAAGAAGGCCTTCCATCAGTAGTCTCCCAGTTTCAGAGGGTTTGAGGCCCCAGTGAAGAAGACTCATAGATCCAGAGCCAGTCCCTCAAGCTCCGAATCAGATTTAAGAAGCATAAATTCTGGTGGTAGAGAAGAGAGCTGTCCCTGGCAATCAGTTTTAGCTCACAAGCCCCTACCAGGGTGCTTCCCATTTATAGTCAGTTAAAAAAAAAAAGCCCAAAACTAAAACAAAACTAAAAAAATCACAAATAAATATGCAGCGTCCATGCAAAGAGTGGGCTTAAACTTATAGTACAATAATGGAATTTGCAAAAGTAGCACATGTGGTCAAGGATTGAAGTCCTTTCTCTCCTACTAGTGTCCTCACAAAGTTCAGCTCTAAATTTCTGGGGTTAGAGTTCTCTGGAGTTATTATTGATTTTTGCAAGGCAATGGGGTTAAGTGACTTGCCCAAGGTCACACTGCTAAGTATGAAGTGTCTGAGGTCACATTTGAACTCAGGTCCTCCTGACTCCAGGGCTGGTATGCTATCTATCCCCTGTACCACCTAGCTACCCCCTACTCTGGAGTTATTAACCTTGAGTGACTGTCACTCAGTGTCTGTGGGTCTCCTTAAATTGAATTTCAAACCTTCTGGAACTGACTCTTGGAATGCTTGGGGTAGCTGTCTCTGAGTGAATACATCCAGAGTGAGACATCCAGGTAGATGGAAAGGGGAAGAAAAACAAATTCTTCCCCCCACCTTAAAAAAAAGGATGAAGAGTTAGATTTTTCCCTGACCACTTGCTTCTGTCTCCATTGCATCTAATTCTTGAATTCTTGGACTACTAGTTGTCTTTAGGGCTTGGTCATTTATTTATTTTTTAGTTTTTGCAAGGCAATGGGGTTAAGTGGCTTGCCCAAGGCCACACAGCTAGGTCATTATTAAGTGTCTGAGGTCGCATTTGAACTCAGGTCCTCCTGACTCCAGGGCCGGTGCTCTATCCACTGCACCACCTAGCCGCCCCAAGGGCTTGGTTATTTAAAACCTCCAGAGGTGTGGCAAATTTTCAGCACAGCTAACTCCACTGACATTTCTGACTCAGGAACTTTTCATAATTCATCAGTGCACAACAGTGTGTAATCTAGAATGACATCAATTAACTTGGCGTGGGAGAACAAATCTTTCCCTAACACTTTAGGTAACAAAGATTGAGAAAAGAAAAACAACCGAAGTTCAACCAACATATCATTTTTATCTGAAAGTATATTCAATACTCCATGCTCATCGGTCCCCACCTCTGCCATAAAGAGAGGGAGATGAATTTTCTCAACCCTTTTCCAGGCACCAGTTTGGTCATAATTACATAATGTTCAGTTTTAGTTTTGAGTTATTTCTGTTTCTATTGTGGCAGTCCTTGGGTATGATTTTGTTTATTTTGCTCCACATCAATTCATGGATGTCTTCCCAGACTTTTTTGTATTTTTACCTAATCATTTCCATTACATTTTTGTACCATGATTTGCTTAGCTATTCCCTAAGCAATGAGTATCTCTCTCTCTCTCTCTCTCGGTCTCTCTCTCTCTCTCTCTCTCTCTCTCTCTCTCTCTGTCTTTCTCTCTCTGTCAACCTGTCACTGTCTTTGTCTCTGTCTCTTATTGTCTTTCTCTCCCTGTCTGTCTCTCTCTGTCTTTCTGTCTGTCTGTCTGCCTCTGTCTCTTTCTGTCTCTATGTCTCTCTGTTTCTGTCTCTGTCTCTCTGACTCTCTGTTTCTGTCTCTCTGTTTTTGTCTGTCTCTGTTTGTCTATCTGTCTCTGTCTCTTTCTCTCCCTGTCTGTCTGTCTCTGTTTTTCTCTCCCTGTCTCTCTCTGTCTATCTCTGTCTCTGTGTGTCTCTCTGACTCTGTCTCTGGCTCTCTCTGTGTCTCTGTCTGTCTTTCTCCTCAAGAGAATTCTACTTTGAATATTTAGGGTCACAGAAACTCTTGAAAATGGACAACACATTGTAGAGGGGTTGGAATTTGTGTGGATGGAGGGAGTAGCCCATACCAATGAAATCATAGATTTTCTTCCCTGCTTTATATATAAGGCAACTGAGATTCAGAGACATGGAAAACTTTCTAAAAGCAATACAGT
Organism: Macrotis lagotis; assembly: GCF_037893015.1. NCBI lineage: Eukaryota > Metazoa > Chordata > Mammalia > Peramelemorphia > Peramelidae > Macrotis > Macrotis lagotis. The sequence goes on from NC_133666.1 coordinate 673,321,143, forward strand.
GAGAACAAAGGGAAAGTTTTAGGTTGAAACCCAGATCTCTTGACTAAGATCAGTTATTAATAATATTAATATTATATATAATTTATATTATAATACATTATATTGTAAATAAATATATTTATATTATAGGAATAAAATATAAAATATATTTATTAGAAATAAAATATTAAAATATCTTTATATTTATGAAACATTCTCTTTCCAATCTCCCTTCTAATATGGAAACTCCTGAATATTGAGCAGAGCAATCCATTTTAGTCCATCTGATCAGTGTTAAATGAACCTATAGAATTTCATTTTACAGGTAAGAGAACCGATAACCCAGAGAGTATGTAACTTTCCCAAAGTCATTCAGGAACTAAGTGATAGAGGCAAGATTTGAACCCAACTTTTCTGCTAATCCCTAGACTCAAAAAATAAGTTCATTCCTTGCTTTATTGGACAAAAGATTCATGGAACTAGAGCTGAAAGGAATCTCAGAGATCATCTGGTTCAACCTCCTCATTTTACAAATGAGGCAACTGAGAACACAGAAAATTATAATTAGGTCCTTGAATTAGCATCTTCTTTAGCTCAAAGTTGGGCTGATTTAGGTACTCCTAGAAAATCCTGTTAAGAAAAGACTGGAAGGCATCTTTATGAAGGAAGCACTGACTGCAGCTGAAGGGCTTGTATTCAAATCCTTCTGATACTTTCTACTTAGATGACCTTGGGCAGGTTAATTCATTTTCCAGTTTTCTTATCTGTCAAATGAGAAAATTGAACTGGTTTATCTTCTTACATCTTTCTACTTCTGGATTAAAGTTTCCTAATTCTGCATCATTGTCCGCTTTGGCAGTGTCTGGCAGAGTCCTATGGATTTCTTTTCAGAATATTTTTAAATGCTTGAAGTAAAATCTTTGAGATTATAAAGGAAAGCAATCTATGGCATTAGAAGGAAAACTATTTTATAATAAATAATGAAAAATAAAGATAATTAACAAGTAATAATAGATAAATGTATTATAAAACGTCATAATTAAAGCATATATGACAATTAGAATGCATTAGAATGATAAAATATGTTAAAATTCAATACAATATTTATAATATAGTTATAAAATATTATTTTGTAAGATAGCAGTAATAAAAATATAGCTATCAAAATATTAAACAATTTATAGACCTTGGATTGAGAAGTCTTACTCTAGATTAATGATTTTATGACAGAAGAGAGGAGAAGAAAATAGGAAAGAAAAGATAAAAAGGGGAAAATGCCTATGGAAGGGAATTGGAGAATATCTGTTTCAGGAAACCTTCAATATCCATTCCATAGGCTGACTAGTCTACTCTAAATGGTAGACCATTCTTCCCTTCTTATAGCCCCCAGTGTTCCTTTGCTTCAACCTTGAAAGAATGTGACTGCCACAGTTCTCCAGATCATAGTCTACCTTTGCCTAGAGGCAGTGTGGTATAATGGGGCATTTGGTGAAAGAATCCAGGTCTTGGAGTCTGGAGACATGAATTCAAGTGCCAGCTCTGACAGACCATCTGTATGAACCTCTAAAGTTTCTTCTGGCACTAATTTTATGATTAAATCAGTTAATAAATCAGCAAGCATTTATTAAGTGCCTTCTATGTGTTGGGGATATTAAGATTCTTTTCTGTAGCCAGACCCCTGAGAATACACACAGACACACACACATGCTACTTTGCAAGGCTAAAGGACAGGGATGACTAAGAAAGGAAAGCAGATGCCTCTGCCATTTATGGGCTGACTTTGATGCATGGTCAATACCCTAGAATCATCTCTGGGTGGACGTGCAGTGACTGTGATGTGCAGAAAACCCATTAATTCCTTTGGCTAAGGCCACAGCAGGCCTCTGTGATTAATTAACACACTGGAGGACAGAGAAGAGATTCAAAAAGATCTTGACAGGCTAGAAAATTGGACTAAATCTAACAAGATGAAATCAAATTATCAGTAAACAAGTGTTTATTAAACACCTACTATAGATCAGATATTGAGCTAAGTTTTGGTAATACAAAGGCAAAAAGTAAAACCATTCCTGCCTTGTGGGAGCTGACATTCTAATAAGGGAGACAACAAATACATATCATGCAAAGTGAATACAAGATAGTTTGGGAGAGAGAGCACTAAAATAATATTCATTTTATTCCTCATGACCCCATTTGGAGTTTTTTTCTTTTTTTCTTTTGTTCTTTTTTGGCAAGGCAATGGGCAGTGCCCAAGGTCACACAGCTATGTAATTATTAAACATCTGAGACTGGATTTGAACCCAGGTTCTCCAGATTCTAGGACTGGTGCTCATTTGGAGTTTTTTTTAAATTTTATTTATTTAAGGCAATGGGGTTAAGTGACTTGCCCAAGATCACACAGTTAGGCAATTATTAAGTGTCTGAGGCTGAATTTGAACTCAGGTCCTCCTGACTCCAGGTCTAGTACTCTATCCACTGCACTACCTACCTAGAGTTTTCTTAGGAAAGATACTGGTATGGTGCCATTTTCTTCTCCAGCTCATTTTTAAAAATTTTTAAAAATTTTTAAATTTTATTTAATTTTTTTTCTCCAGCTCATTTTACAGATGAAGAAACTAAGGCAAACAGGATGAAGTGATTTGTCCAAGGTCACACAGCTGGTCAGTGTCTGAGACTGTATTTAAGCTAAGGTCTTCCTACCTTCAGACCCAACACTTATCTACATCAACACATAGATGCCTCAAGTACTTACAAAGGGTCAGACATTGGATTGGACATGCCCTACCATGTGCAAGGGATATTATGATTCCTTCTGCACCCCAGACCCCTGAAAATACACACAGCTATACAGATACCGCTAAGGCTAAATGCAAATAAAATAAGACAATCCCTGTCCTCAAGAGGTTTACATTCTAATGGAGGAAAACAATGAGGAAGGGTAATGGAAGACTCATTCCCTGTGACATATGGAAGAGATATCAGGGAGGAAGTGTTATAGAGGTTCCGGCTTCACAAGAGAAACTAGAATATCAGAATGGACCTGGGGAGGGGTCCAAAGACCTGGTGGAAGGAAGATGAAGAAAATGGTAGGAAATCAGAGGGCATGCTTGCTGAAAGATTGATTTAAAGGGCACTGTTATCATTTTCTAAAGATTCAACTCTCAAAGAGAGAAAGGCTAGTTTTTTGTAATAATATTTTTAGATGCTGAGATCCTTCAGGGACTAGCCCCTTTTCCTCCTGCTGCTCAGAAGAGAGCAGAGAGTTATTTAATCTTCCTGAATGTGTTTCTTTCTGGGCAGCTGTTAATGGAATGTTGCAGGGGGCCATCCTTGAAAAAATCTGTGTGGTTTGGCATTTTACCAACTGAGAAAAGTCTGGAAAACCTGGTATTTTAAAATCACTTTCACTCAGTCCAGATTCAATCCAATTCAGAAAGCATTTATGGGCAAAGCTACTATGCTGGGTCTTGAACCTACAGAAATTAAATGAAAAAACAAACATGATAAAACAACAACATCATCAAAAGATCCTGCTCTTTGGGGACCAGGTGAGAAATATGATTGGGGTCACCAAGATATAGTGGGTCACATGAAGCTTTCATTGATCAGGACATTGAAGACTGAAGGAAGATGTTCCAGGGCTTGAAAGATTTAGTTGTGGAGGGCATGGTCTACCCTTATTGAACCTCTTTCCCATTTCCTGATGGATATAGTGATTAAATATTTGCTATTACAGACCTAATATTCATCACCTACACCTTTTAGAAACCTGACTTTCTTTCAGAGAGTTCCCAAACTCTTGCTACAATGTGTCTAGCACAATAATAGGTTTAATAAATAATATTTATATTTATATAGTTAATGTATATTTAAATGACAACTTAATAAATGTTTGTTTATTATGTACAAGTTCCTGCCCCTTGATTCTTTTTTTAATTGTTTTTTGAATTTTACAATTTTTCCCCCCAATCTCACTTCCCTCCCCCCCACTCCCCACAGAAGGCAGTCTGATAGTCTTTAATTGTTTCCATGCTATACATTGATCAAAATTGAATGTGTTGGGGCAGCTAGGTGGCGCAGTGGATAGAGCACCAGCCCTGGAGTCAGGAGTACCTGAATTCAAATCCGAGCTCAGACACTTAATAATGACCTAGCTGTGTGGCCTTGGGCAAGCCATCTGCCTTGCAAAAAGAAAAAACACCTTAAAAAAATTGAATGTGTTGAGAGAGAAATCATATCCTTAAGGAAAAAATAAAAGAGATAGCAAAATTATGTAATAAGATACCTTTTTTAAAAAAAAATTGAAGGTAATAGTCTTTGTTCTTTGTTTAAACTTCACAATTCTTTCTTTGGATACAGATAGTATTTTCCATCACAGATACCCTAAAATCATCCCTGATTATTGCACTGATGTAATGAGCCAGTCCATTAAGGTTGATCATCACCCCCATGTTGTTGTTAGGTGACCCTGGGCAAGTCAAACTGTTCCTCTGGTTCTGCTCACCTTGCTCAGCATCAGTTCATGCAAATCCCTTCAGGCTTCTCTGAATTCCCATCCCTCCTGGTTTCTAATAGAACAACAGTGTTCCATGATATATATATATATATATATATATATACATATATATATATATATATATATATATGTATATACACTACAGTTTGTTCAGCCATTCCCCAATTGATGGACATTCACTCAATTTCCAGTTCTTTGCCACCACAAACAGGACTGCTATGAATATTTTTTGTACAAGTGATTTTTTATCCTTTTTCATAATCTGTTTAGGATATAGACCCAGTAGTGGTATTGCTGGATAAAAGGGTATGCTCATTTTTATTGCCTTTTGGGCATAATTTCAAATTGCTCTCCAGAAAGGTTGGGTGAGGTCACAGCTCCACCAACAATGTAATAGTGTCCCTGATTTCCCACATCCCTTCCAACAATGATCATTGTCCTTTCTGGTCAAATTGGCCAGTCTGAGAGGTGTGAGTTGATACCTCAGAGATGCCTTAATTTGCATCTCTCTAATCAGCAATGCTTTAGAGCAATTTTTCATATGACTATAGATCACTTTGATTTTCTCATCTGTACTTTGCCTTTGCATATCCTTTGACCATTTGTCAATTGGAGAATGGCTTTTTTTAAAAATAAATTTGACTTGGTTCTCTATATAGTTTAGAAACGAGTCCTTTGTCAGAAATACTAGTTGTAAAAATTGTTTCCCAATTTACTACATTTCTTTTTATCTTGGTTACAGTGATTTAGTTTGTGCAAAAGCCTTTTAATTTAATGTAATGAAAATTATCTAGTTTGTTTTTAATGATGTTCTCTATCTCTTCCTTGATCATAAACTGCTTCCCTTTCTGTAGATCTGACAGGTCAACTATTCCTTGATCTCCTAGTTTGCTTATAATATTGTCTTTTATATCTAAAACCTGTATCCATATTGATCTTATCTTGGTATAGGGTGTGAAGTGTTGGTCTAATCTAAGTTTCTGCCATACTACCACTTTTCCCAGTAGTTGTTATGGAAGAGAGTTTTTATCCCAGAAGCTGGACTCTTTGGGGTTATCAAACAGCAGATTACTATAATCATTTCCTGCTATCTCTTTTGCACCTAGTCTATTCCACTGGTCCACTAGTCTATTTCTTAGCCAATACCAGACAGTTTTGATGACTGATGCTTTATAATATAATTTTAGATCAGGTAGGGCTAAGCCACCTCCTTTTGCACTTTTTTAAAATTAAATCCCTGGAAAGTCTTGATTTTTTATTTCTCCATATGAATTTACTTATATTTTTTCTAACTCAAAGTAATTTTTTGGAATTTTGATTGGTAGGGCACTAAACAGGTAGTTTAATTTAGAATTGTCATTTTTATTACATTATCTCAGCCTATCCATGAGCAGTTGATATCTGCCTCTTGATTCTTATTTGGGGGTTTGGGATTGGGGGAGCTCGAAGTCTAGTTGGGGAAATGGGACATTTATATAAATGAAAAAAATGGCTGAGTATAATCCTAGCCCACCTTTCTAGAATGCTTTGCCTCAATTACTCTTTTTGCTCCATTATGCCTCATCTTGTTTTCATATTTATGTAAAAGAGAAACAACAAGCATTTATATAGCAGTACTGTATACTAAACACTTTTAAAAGCTGTTATTAATCTCATTTTACATTGAGGAAACTAATGCAAACATTGATCAAGTGACTTTTCCAGGGCTACACTGGCAGTAAGTGTCTGAGGCCAGATTTTTAACTCAGTTCTTTCTCATTCCAAGACTAGTGCTCTATCCACTGAGCCATCTATCTATCTATCTATCTATCTATCTATCTATCTATCTATCTATCTATCTATCTATCGTCATGTTACATCTCTTTCCTGGAATCCAATGGGCCACGATAGAATGTAAACACCTTAAGGGCAGGGATCGTGTTATCAAAAAAACTATCCAAAAAAACAAAAAACCTTTTGTTGTATCAAGTTTCAAGCATAGAATTTAAAATAATTCATGAATCCATTTGGAGGCTTTGGCAAAGACATTTCCTTCTCCAGTTCATTTTACAGATGAGGTTAACTAGAATCACACAGTATCTGAGGTTGGATTTGAACTCACGAATATGAGTCTTTCTGACTCCAAGCCCTGTGCTCTTATCCACTGGGCCATGCTGGTAGTCAAAGCACAGAATAATAGGTGCTAACAAGTATTTATTGAATAAATAAATGGGGTCGGATACTATTTAGATGAAACAGAAAGGACAGCTAGATGGCCCAGTGGATAGATCACAGACCTTGGAGTCAGGAGGGCAGAAATTCGAATCTGGACTCAGACACTTGACTCTTACTAGCTGTGTGACCTTGGACAAGTTACTGAACCCTGACTGCCTCATATCCAGGGTCATTTCCAGTTTTCCTGATTCATATCTGGCCACTGGACCCCGATGACTCTGGAGTAGAAAGTGAGACTGGTGACTTAGCACAGCCCCCACTCAAATCTAATTCATGTGCTTGTTATGGCATCACTTCCCTGATGTCATGGTCTTCTTTGAAAATGAAGGACAAAGGGATGGCTAGGTGGTACAGTGGATAGAGCACCAGCCCTGGAGTCAGGAGTACCTGAGTTCAAATCCGGCCTCAGACACTTCATGATTACCTAGCTGTGTGGCCTTGGGCAAGCCACTTAACCCTGTTTGCCTTGCAAAGGCCTAAAAAAAAAGGATGATTCAGGTAAAGAAATCTAGGTTATGATTATGCCCATATAGAGTTAGTTATTTTTTCATTTATATAAATTTCCCATCTCCCTAACTAGATTCGATTCCCCCAATCCCAATCCCCCAAATGAATCCTGCTTCAGGCACTAATTAGCTGCCTTGGATAAGTCACTTAAGCTTTGTCTGCCTCAGTTTCCTCATCTGTAAAATGAGCTGAAGAAGGAAATGGCAAACCAAAGAGTTTTTGCCAAGAAAGCCCCACAGAGAGTATGGTGAACAGGATCATGAAGAATTGGACATGATGGATGACCAACTGTTAGGAAATTTCCCCTTATATCAAGATGAAATCTCTCTTTCTACAACTTCTATCTATTGCTATAGAGTTTGTCCTATTGGCCTAAACAGAACAAGGTTCATTCCTCTTCTGGAAGACAGATATTTGAAGAGAGATCAGATCTTCCCTTGAAACAAATTTGAGCCAAACCTTGAAGGATCAGTGAAATTTGGCAGACCAAAGAAGAGAGTAGATGAGGTTGGGATAGGTTATATCAAGCCCACAAGTTACAAGCGTTTATTAATTGTCTACTATCGTCCAGGTGCTATACTATATCTTGGGGAAACACATACAACATAGAAAGAAAGACAGCCCCTGCTCTCCAGGAGTTTGCAATCTAATGAGGGAAGAAGATAGCTTGAGGGTGAGGGGACAGAGGCATCCAGGCAGGAGATCAAAGGAGCAAGTCCAGGTGGTAACTGGCCTTCCAGTCAGGAGGATGGGAGTTTGAATCTGGCCTCAGACACTGGCTGAGTGACCCTGGGCAAGTCACTGAACCCTGATTACCTCACATCAAGGGCCATCTCCAGTTGTCCTGATTCATATCTAGTCATTGGACCCAGATGGTTCTGGAGGAGAAAGTGAGGCTGGTGACTAAGCACAGCATCCCTCACTCAAATCCAATTCATGTGCTTGTCATGGCATCACCTCCCTGATGACATGGCCTTCTTTGAAAATGAAGGACAAAAACATTATTATTAGTGAGGGGAATAAAAACAAGACTGGTATGAGTGCTTTCCTTAAAAGGGAGGTTCTGCAAGGAACAAGCTAATTAGAAGATGGGGCCATGGGGCCGATTGTACTTGTAGAATGAAGCTCCTGTGGGATGGTAGGGAAGGTTCAGAGAATCAGGAGTGGACTGTGTGATAAAATGAATAGGAAAATGGGATAAAACATTCAAAGATGTTATGACAGAAAAGACACAAAATATGTTTGAAGACTAGGGAGGAGACCAGTCTGATTTGAGTGGAGAGAGGCCTCATTTAGGAGGAAGAGTGAGAGATGATCACTCACATTTCTCTGGCACTTTAAGCTTACACCAACCTTACAAAGTAGGTAATATAATTAGCATACCATTTTATAGATGAGGAAACAGGTTCAAATTTGACCAAGATTGTACAGCTAGTAAATGATGTAGCTAATGGTCAGGGCTCATTCTGTTATCTCAAATTGGGAGATGAAAGATGGAAAGATAGATTGGAACCTATCTTTCAATGGTGTGTGTGTGTGTGTGTGTGTGTGTGTGTGTGTGAGAGAGAGAGAGAGAGAGAGAGAGAGAGAGAGAGAGAGAGAGAGAGAAATGAGAGACAGAGAGAGAGAGATGAGAAACAGAGAGAGAGACAGAGAGAGAGAAGATCATGAATGGTAGGCAAAAATGGTAAGCAGAAAGTGCTATTTTTGAGCAAGGTAATGAAATGGTTATAGCTGTGCATGGAAAGGATTACAGGGAGGACAGAAGTTATTAATAATAGTCCAGGAAAGATGGTAATAGGATGAATCAAAAAAGGATAAGGAAGGCAGAGGACCAATTAAAGTATGTTCTCTAGAAATCCAACTCTCTTTGGTATGAGGAAGTAAGGTACATAATGGGTTTGGGATCTGCCTATCACCTAAATAGTAGACCTCAGTCAGGAGCTGGAAGGAGAAAGAAAGGGCATGTAAGATTTCCATGACGATGATTAGCATGAGCATGGTGACCCAGAAGATGAAGGAAAGACATCTTTCATAGAAAGAGTATTTTTGAGAATTAGTCATGGTATACAATTGCATGATTTTCTTCCAATTCAATTGAATAAACATTTTATTAAGTGCCTACTATATCTGGTGGGGTGTAGGATGTATTTAGGAAAATGAACATCTCTGATGTGAGAGTGGGAAAGAAGATGGGGAGAGAGAGAGAGAGAGAGAGAGAGAGACTTCCTCTTTGTCTTTCTCCCTCTGTCCCTTTTCCTTTCTCTATCCTTTCCATCTCTCCATTCTCCTTTCCCTCTCTCATTTGTTTCTGCCTCTTAACTCTCTGTCCCTCCATCTCTGATTCTGTTTATATACATTAACTTGTAAGTAGCAGCCCAAGTATTTGAGCCTCAGACCTCCAGGGCCAAGTTCATTAGCCCATTATGAGCCACATCTGTGACTGGTTCACTGATAGGGTTCACTCAGAGTTCTACCTATTGAGTCCAAGGTCAGTAATTGTGTGTGTGTGTGTGTGTGTGTGTGTGTGTGTGTGTGTGTGTGTGTGTGTGTATGTGTGTGTGTGTGGAGAGAGAGAGAGAGAGAGAGACTACATAGACCATAAGTCTCAGGAAGCTGACCCCCCAAAGCCTGTACTTGCTCACTTGAGAGACCAAATGAATGAAAGCATTACAGACATGCTTAGCATTTTACAAATTCATTATTTTTTCAGTTAAAAAAATATATTAAACCCTCCAACTATCCATCTACTAAAAAATAAGAAACAAATATGCAGTCAAGAGAAACAAATTCTCACACTGATCATGTCCAAATATATACAAATTATACATGTTTTAATGATGGTTGTACAAAGATAAACATATTTATATAATATTGATATATACCTATAAATACATAGAAACATGAATATATTTATATACTCACAGACACACATATAAAATATACATGTGTCCATACATTATATTTACTTATAGACACATATATAGACAAATACATGTACATACATGTTAGTGTATATATTACATATCTTCAGGTACATGTAGACACACATATAGATATGAAAACATACATGTGTATATATTATACATACTCATAGACACATGTAGACATACACATGTACATACAATGCATTATTACATATCTGCATAGACACATATATGCACACACACTATATATATTAGTACATATCACAAATACCCATAGCCACATATATGGGCACACACATACATAGATGCACATATATACATATGTGTGCATCTATATTACATGTATTATTATATATAATCATACATGTTTTTATATACTCATTGGCACACACACATATCTATAAATTTATGTCTTGTTCTGCACTATCACCTCTCTGCCTCAATTTCCTTAGCTGTAAAATGGTCATAATAGTCCCTAGCTTCCAGGGTTGATGTGGGGGGAATCAAATATAATGATTACAAAGTACTCAACACAGTGCTGACACATAGTTAAGTGCTATAGAAATTTTATCATCATCATCATCTCAGTTTCCTTAGAATGTAAGATCCTTGAAGGCAGAGATGGTCTCACTTTTTGTCTTTGCAGTCCTGAACCTGGTGCCAAGATGCTCATTACATTGTTGTTGGTTAAGTCATAAGAAGTGAAATCTAAAAGGGCATCTTAGAGCCCGTCTTGTCCAATCCCTTTGTTTTACAAATAAAGAAACTTAGGTTAGAGAAATGATTTGCCTGATATTACACGGAAGGTAAATAGTGGAGACTTCAACTTCAGGGTTCTTTCCATCTTTCCACCTTCCCACACCGCCTTTCCTTTATTGCGACTTTCCTCCCCTCTCCCCTTCATTTGTTGACAAAAAGACCCAGAACAAAACACTTCCATGCATTAGGATCTTCTAATGTGGGCCATATTTCTCAGTTAATTAGACAGATTTACAATGGGCAAGCCATCCCTCAATAAGCAGTTGAAAATGTCATCCTCCTCAGCTTCCCAAATGTCCTTGAGATGCAGTCGCATCATCCAAAGGGTTCATTTCAATATATTTTGTTAGGTGTTTGCATATTTTAAGTGAGGGAGATGTACAAAGAAATAAATTGTTTAGGTATAAATTCTCCTTCTGGGCTCTTTCCAGATCTATGGGCCCCTTTTAGACCTCAGTCAGAATTATAATCCTCTCTTTTCCTCCTGCCTCTCTCCCTCAGTCTGTCCTATCAATGTGGCATCACCCAAGGGAAACTTCATCTTCCAATGGGAAAAAGGGAGGAGGGCATAGTAGAATAAAATTGGTATAATCTAGATACAATTTGGCACAATGGAACCCTCATATATTTTTTAGACTTTTTTCAAGGCAATGGGGTTAAGTGGCTTGCCCAAGGCCACATGGCTAGGTAATTATTAAGTGTCTGAGGTCGGATTTGAACCCAGGTACTCCTGACTCCAAGGCCGGTGCTCTATTCACTGCGCCACCTAGCCACCCCGGTGCCCTCATATTTTGTACATGATTTTAATGCTTCCCTTCATCATATTTCACCTGGGATGCCAGATTTCCCCTGGAATGAGAACATTTTCAAAGGGAGAGCACTAAGGCTGTGATGTTTTGATGATTTGAAGCAAAAATGTTTGCCCTACATTTTGAAGACCGCAAAACAAATAAGCACTGAAGGACAGATTCTCAGAGTTGGAAGATGCCCAAGAAGCCAGCTGGTCAACTTCCTATCTGGACAGAAATGCCTTCTCCAACATCCCTTGATAAGTGATCATCCAAACTCTGCTGGAAGTCCTCCAGGAGCAGACAGCCTCCTCCTTCAGGGGCAGCCTGTACCCTTCTGGATTTTACTCATTGTAAGGGTCTTTCTGAATATAGAACCTACCTCCACCTCTTTGAAGCTTCTGCCTATCTGTGGACCAAGCAAAAGACTTATATGCATCTTTAGGTTGGGGATAGGGATAAGGATTGGGCCTTCTCTCAGCAATTGATATAGGAAATGCCCAAGTAAGGAAACTGCCTAACAAATGCAGATCCTCAACTTCTCTGAAATGTAATAACTGACATTTATATAATAACAACTATTAAACATTACATAATAATATTATAGACAAAACCTATTATGTAGTATAAAATTATATCAAAGATATTTCACATATATTATGTGTCATCACTATCACACATATCTCATAGAATTAGTTTATAAACATTATATTGTAATGCATATTATATGTTATATAAATAAATTTTGCAAAAATGCTTAACAAATATTATCTCCTTTTATCCTCACAACAACTTTTCTTATCCCTGTTTTACAGATGAGGAAACTGAAGTCTAGAGAGTTTAAGAGTTGACTTGCTCAGTGTCATACAACTAAATAAATGTTTGATTTGAACTCAGGTCTTCCTGACTCCAAGTCTAGCCCTCTCTCTCCTGGGTTACTTACCTCTTAGTAAGGTGTTTGGACTCAAGAAGCTAAGGGACTCATCAATTGGGGAATGGCTAAAAAGCTATGGTATGTAAATGTTATGGAGTATTATTATTCTGTAAGAAATCATGATTGACCTGAGTACAGAAAAGCCTAGAAAAACTTGCATGAACTGATGCTGAGAGAAATGAGCAGAACCAGGAGAACATTGTACACTTTAACAGCCATATTGTGACATGATCAACAATGATGGAAACAACTTCTCTCAGCAGATCAATGACCAAGTTCAGTGATCAAGGATAATTTTTCCTGTTAAAGAAAAATATCATCTACATCCAGAGAAGAAACTTTGGATTCTGAATTCAGAGCAAAGTATACTATGTTCACTTTTTTTTTTTTTTTTTTTTTTTAGGTTTTTGCAAGGCAAATGGGGTTAAGTGGCTTGCCCAAGGCCACACGGCTAGGTAACTATTAAGTGTCTGAGACTGGATTTGAATCCAGGTACTCCTGACTCCAGGGCCGGTGCTTTATCCACTATGCCACCTAGCCGCCCCACTATGTTCACTTTTAAAAACTTCTTTTATGCTTTTCTTTCTTTCCTGTGGTTCTTCTCCCCGTAGTTCTTTTTTTCCCAACATGACTAATGTGGAAATATATTAAACCCAATAGTATATATACAACTATATCAAATTGTTTGCAGCCATGGGGAGTGGAGAAGGGAAGACAGAGTGGTAGAAAAACGTGGAACTCAAAAGCTTGCAAAAGGATGAATGTCAAAACTTATTTTTGCATGTAAATGAAAAATAAAAAAAAGAGGTCAAGGGACTTCTTCAGGTCACCTAGTGAATCTGTATCAGGGGAAGGTTTTGAATCCAGGTCTTTCTGTGTCAGAGACCAATTCACTGTCCCCTATAATACAGCCACTTTTATTTACATAATCATTTGTAATTGATGGGACCTTTTATTTTATTTGGGTAAAGAGTCCCCAGGGATATCCCTCTATCAGTGCAGGTCAGTACCTGTTCTGCTACTACTGGTTTAATGGAATTACCTTGAATCCTAAAGATTTAGTCATCCTAAGTCACACAACCAACTGGGAAGATGGAATGGACAGAGAACTGGTCTGGGAGCTTTAACCACTCCTCCCTATTGCTTATTTAGCACTTGAGAACCATTATCTAATATTTGAGGATAATTATCTTGCTATCTCCAACACTTTTCTTCTTTGAATCAAATGATCCTAGTTCCTATAACCAGTCTCCATATGACATAATCTTGAGGACCTTTAGAATTATGATCACTCTCTCCTGAAGACTCTTCAACTTTTCAAAATCCTTCCAAAAATTTGCTACCTAAAACTGAACAGAATAACCCTTCTGTGTTTTCTCTAGGAGAATGTACAGCTGGACTGTTCCTTCCTTAGATCTCTTTAAATACATCCTAAATAGCACTTTAGCTTTATTTTTTTTTCCTCTGTCAAACTGGTGACATATCAGCTTAGAGTCTATTCAACCTCCAGATCTTTATTTTCTTTTCTTTTTCAGAGAGACTATGGTCTAACCAGAACTGCTCCATTTTGTCCAGGCTTTTTTGCATTCAAGTGAAAGATTTTACATATATATGCCTAGTGCATTTCATTGTATTTGATTGGTCCTCTTGGACTAGTTTGTCAAGAGCATGCTTTTTTACATCCTACCTGCTTTGTGCCGTAGGCAGCTTTGGTAAATGAGTCATCTCTCTCTCTCTCTCTCTCTCTCTCTCTCTCTCTCTCTCTCTCTCTCTATATATATATATATATATATATATATATATATATATATATATATATAATCAAGTCATTGATAAAAATGTTAAAGAGCAAAGAAAATTGAAAGGACTTGTGATGGAAAATGTCATCCACATCCAGAGAAGGAACTATAGAGTCTGAGTGCAGACTAAAGCATGCTATTTTTAATCTTTAAAATTATATTTTATGCTTTTTCCCCAACCCCTTTGTTCTGATTCTTCTTTTAGAACATGACTAACATAGTTGTACATGTATGACCTATATCAGATTATTCATTGTCAAGACGAGGGAGGAGAGAGGGAGAAAAATGTCGAAATAAAAAACCTTACAGAAAACTGAATAATGAAAACTTTCTTTACATGGAATTGGAAAATTTTTTTAAAACAGAGCATTTACCCCTTCAGTCCTCCATTGAAAACCTTTCAAGTTGACATGGATTCACTAGTGACTGACTGCTTCTTTGGTGGCTCAGCTAATCATACTATTGTCTCACATATCTCCATTTCTTCAAGAACATGATGGGGGGATTTTTTTCCCCCAATGTTTTTCTATAATTTACATAAATTAAATTTATAGCATTCTTATAATCCAGCAATCTTATAGCTCTGTGAGAAAAGAAAATGAGGTTATTCTGGCATGATCTGTTCAATTCTTTTTAATTAAACTGTTTATTAAAACCTTAATATGGAGCATCAATACAACTAATTAAACTTGCTTAGCACTTATTTACATTGAAATTAATTAATTTCAACTCATAAAATGTCCTAACTTTCTAGCCACTCCTTCTAAGATTCCAAAATTCTATTTGGAGCCATTCATTTGCATTCACTTTTTCTCTGATGTGTTTGCTCTACTCTTCATAGTTTTTGTCCCTTTAAATTATTTCATAAATGTTTCTTCAATTTTTTAAAAATTGTCTTTTTACAGGCTATTATAGATGTAGGGCAGGAGGGGACTTCAGAGATCATGTAGCTTAACACTCTCATTTTACAGATGAGAATGGAGGGGAAGGGGAGAGAGAGAGAGGAAGAGTGAGAAAGGCAGACAGAGAGAGAGAGACAAAGACAGAGACAGAGAGAGACAGAGAGAACACACACACACACACACACACACAGAGAGAGAGAGAGAGAGACAGACAGACAGACAGACAGACAGAGACAGAGAGACAGAAAGTGATTTGTCCAAGGTCCATTCCCATACTACTATACTGACAAGGTACAGGATTTGAATGCAGATCCTTTTGACTTCAGAACCAGAGGCAATGAGTCTAGGTAGTAATTATATCACAGTGAAACATTTCATTATTATGCCTCAATTTATTTAATCATTCTCCTATTTTTAGGAGATTTTTAGGATATTTAGGTTGCATCCAAGTTTTTACAATTGCAGATAAAACTGTCAATGAAGGACTTTGAAGAGACAATTTTTTTGTTGTTTGCGGTTCTTTCCTCCCACTTTTACAATATTGTAACCATTTTTGCCTTTTCCCATCTCCATTATGGTACTTTCTTCCATTCTCTATGATTTTGTAACAACCATTCACAATGAAGATGTAGTCAAGCTGGTGGAGTATAAGGGAGCAGCACTAAGTGCCAGTTGCCCCATGACTATTCCTGCAACCATCTAAGAGTGGTGAAAAGGAAATCAAAGGAGAAACTACAGCGGATCATTTTCTAGTCTAATTTCTCAAATTTGACCTACTGGAAAGTGATGATCAACACAAAAATTATGGAAAAGAGACACAGAAGCATCTCAGATACTCAGTATCTAAGCTCCAAGGTTTGGCCAAAAGAGTAGAGTGAAGAATAAATTAATAATTAAAGCAGAAAGAAGAATAATTTACCTGGAAAAACTGAGTAAAATGCTACAGAGGGGAAAAAATAGACTTTTAATCAGCATTAATGGACTTTCCAGGCATTCCTGATAAAAAGTCTGGAGCTTGCTAGAAACAAAAAGAAAAGTGAAACAAAAAAGGTAAATACAAATGACTTTATAAGTATGAAATATTTGCATTCTACTGGGGAAGACTACTGTCAGAGAATATGGGGTAATGTACAAACTTTACAAACTTTTTTTTTTTTTGGTGAGGCAAGGGAGTTAAATGACTCACCCAAGGTCACATAGCTAAGTATGTATTAAGTGTCTGAGGCTGGATTTGAACTCAGGTACTCCTCACTCCAGGGCTGGTGCTCTATCTTTTGTACCACCTAGATGCCCTGATACATACTTCTAAGAACCCTGATATCTTGGGGATGATAGGGGGAATCAAATAAAATGTGTGGTGTGTGTGTGTGTGGGGTGATTTTTCTTATATTTTGAAGTATGTGAAGGAGAAAAGCAAGGAGAAAAAAGAGGAGGAATGATAGGGGACTTTTCTCACATAAATAGTGGCACAAGTAGATGTCTATACAAATGAGGAAGGGTGGGGGTTGGGGCTGGAATAATTTGAACATTACTTTGAAGCAGAATGAAATGAGTAGAACCAGGGGAACAATTTATATTCTAACAACAACACTGTAAAAATGAGTAATATGATCAGTCAGTATTCCAGAAGCCTGATGATGTAGAATACTTCTTATCCACTGATTGAGGTGGTGATGGTGGGGGGCAGGTAATAAGTAGATATGCTGAATGAGAGCCATGTTTTTGGATATAACCAATGTTTTGCTTGATTATGGTTATTTGTGGCATGTTTCCCCCCCTGCCTTTTTTTGAATGGTCACTTATTTATTTATTTATGTATGCAGCCATTTATTTATTTATGCATCCATCCATTTATTTATTTATTTGTTCATTCATTCATTTATTTGTTTGTTTGTTTATTTATTTATCTGTTTATTTTTAGGATTTTGCAAGGCAAATGGGATTAAGTGGCTTGCCCAAGGCCACACAGCTAGGTAATTATTAAGTGTCTGAGACCAGATTTGAACCCAGGTACTCCTGACCCCAGGGCCAGTGCTTTATCCACTATGCCACCTAGCCGCCCCTACTTTTTAATTTTTGATACAAATGTACAGGACACACATCTGACAGTCATTCCACTCTCCACCACACAGCTATGGCCCAGCTCCCAGCCCCAAGCGGGGTGGAGTCCCCCATCTTTTTATTCTCTGTGTGGTGGGAGTTAGGGGAGAGAGAAGAAAGATACCAGTTAATTGAAAAAAAAATTAAAGAATCCAGATCCTTGTCAGTAGCTTAATAATTGAACTGATCAGGAGCAGTTGGGTACTCTCACTGTTTTCCTACTTCTCTTGGGCATTGATTCCTTATTAGTAATGTTTGTTATGTCATTTCCAGTTCAAAGATCATTTAGCCTTGAAAGAAAAAGAAACAAAGAAGGATTGAACAGGTCTATGTGCTCCAGTGACTCGTATGATATAGAGGTCACCCTTATCAAACATTATTGACATTTACTTTATTTAATCTTGTTATTAATGACCTGTGTGAATGTGTATAGATCATTCTTATGAAATTATCAAGTGACACAAATGATTACTTCTGAGGCTCCTTCTAGATTTAATTCTATAATCTGTGATTTATTAGCTGTGTGATTATGGATAAGTCACTTGACTTCTGTGCCTTGGTTTCCTCATCCCCTACTTCCCAAGATTATTTTGAGGCTCAAATAAAATAATCATTCAGTCACACAACTAGCATTTATTAAACACCTTCTATGGGCCAGGTATTATACTATGTATTATCCAATAGCTAGCATTTGTAAAGTTTTTGCAAAGCATTGTACACGTATTGTCTCAATCTTCACAATAATTTTGTGAGATGAGTACTATTATTATTTCTATTTTACAGAAGGAAAAATTGAGGCACTGAGAGGTTACGAGGATTTATCCAATCACGCAACTAGTGAGAGTCTGAATTTGAACTCAGGTCTTCCTGACTTCAGGTTGAGTTCCCAATCCACTGCATTACTTAGCTATAAATATTAATTATTATTAGACATTTGGCAAATAAT
The DNA here is from genome assembly GCF_037893015.1 of Macrotis lagotis. Lineage (NCBI taxonomy): Eukaryota > Metazoa > Chordata > Mammalia > Peramelemorphia > Peramelidae > Macrotis > Macrotis lagotis. The sequence goes on from NC_133666.1 coordinate 673,339,514, forward strand.
TTCCCCATTGTGTGTATCAATTTCCTGTTATGTGGACCTAACCCTCCTAAGCAAAATTTTTGATAAAGTCACACATGGTATCCTTGTGAGCAACATGGGAAGATATGGGTTTAGATGATTGTGCTGTTAAGCAGATTTAGAGCTTGTCGAATGACTAGTCATCAGTCATTAATGGTTTGATGTCAACTGGTATGGAGGTCCATAGTGGAGTGACCCTGGGATCTGTCTTGGGCTCTCTGTTCTTTGAAAATTGTTATCAATGTTTTAGAAGAATGCAAGGAAGTCAATCCTTATCAAATTATCAAATGGATCAAGCCAGGGTGGGGAACAATCATCATATTGGATGGTGGAAAGAAGATCTTTCCGGCTAAATCTAATTAGATGAAATATAACAACTAGAAATGTAAAGCCCCATGTGTAAATTGAAAAAGTCAATTATTACAAGTACAGACAGGCAGTAGAAGTCAATGCAATCTTCTATTTTCCTTCACCTGGTTAGTCTGTAACTTGACTATTATGTATGGACCCAGGCGCCATAATTGGGGAATGAGTTTGGTAAGATGGAGAGGGTTGTAGAATAGAGCAAATAGAATGGCAAAGACTGAGACTATGCCATATAAGAACTGGTTAAAAAAATGGAAGATTCTTAACCTAGACAAAAGACTTAGCAGAGAGATGAGAGCTTTCTCCATGTTCCATTTTTTTAACCAGTTCTTATCACCTTCCCTTTCCCCTCCCCAGTTGAAACTGTCTTCATGTATTGGAAAGGTTATCAAATTCAAGAGAGATTAGACTTCAGGGGACACATAGAAATGAATGGAAGTTGCCAAGAGGCTCACCTTTGTTGTATAAGAAAATTTCCTTATAAGGAGAATTATCTGCTGCTGAAATGTACTGCCTTGGGGTGGAGAGTCCCTTCAATGGAGAGTTTCACCTGGAGGCTGAATCACTATTTGTCATTATTTCACTTAGCAAAATTCCTGGAATATAGTAGGTGCTTAATAAATGCTTACTGATTGATTAAAGATAGTTTTCAATATTCACTTTTTTTTTGAGTTCCAAATTTTTATCTCTCTGTTCCTCCCCTTCCCCTTCTCAAGACAGTCAGTAATTTGATATAGGTTATAGCAACATTAGTCATGTTAAAGATGAAACAGGACAAAAGGGAAAACCACAAGAAAGAAAAGACAAAAATAAAACAAAAAAATGAAAATAGTAAGGTCTGATCTGCATTTAGACTCCATAATTCTTTCTCTGAATGTGGATAGTATTCTTCACATGAGTCTTGTAGAATTGTCTTGGATCACTATATTGCCCAGAAGAGCAAAGTTTATTATAGCTGATCATTACACAATATTGCTGTTTTTGTTTACAATATTTTCTTGGTTCTGCTTACTTCACTCAGCATTAACTCCTGGTTTTTCTTAAATCTGCCTGCTTATCATTTATTTCTTATAGCACACCAGTGTTCCATTGGATTTGTATACCACAACTTGTTCACTTATTCCCCAATTGATCTCCCTCAATTTCCAATTCTTTGCTGCCACAAAAAGAGTTATTGCAAACATTTTTATACATGTAAGTCCTTTTCTCTTTTGTATGTTCTCTTTGGGAGACAGAACTAGTAATGGTAGTACTGGCTCAAAGTGTATGCACAGTTTATTCATTTCAATTACTTGCAAAGGTAGTTTTCCACATTCAACTGTTTGCAAACTTTTGAGTTCTACTTTTTTCTACCACTCTCTCTTCCATCCCCCCATCTTGCCATGAAAGAAAGCAATCTTATATAAATTGTACATTAATAATCGTGTTTAACAAATTTCCATATTAGTCATGTTGTGAAAGAGGAATTAGAACTAAGGGGGGGGGAGCCATGAGAAGGAAAGAAAAAATGTAAAAGAAATTTTAAAAAGTGAATGTAGTGTGCTTTGTTTTGCATTCAGATTCCATAGGTTTTTTTTTTTTGTTTGTTTTTAGGTTTTTGCAAGGCAAATGGGGTTAAGTGGCTTGCCCAAGGCCACACAGCTAGGTCATTATTAAGTGTCTGAGAGCAGATTTGAACTCAAGTAATCCTGACTCCAGGGCTGGTGCTCTATTCACTGCGCCACCTAGCTGTCCCCCATAGCTTTTTTCTTCTGGATGTGGATGCCATGTTCCCTAACAGGTCTCTCAGGATTGTTCTTGATCACTGAACTGTGTAGAGATGCCGTGATAACTGATCATCTCATGATGTTGCTGTCAATGTGTCTAATGTTCTGGTTCTGCTCACTTCATTCAGCATCAGTTTCATGCAACTTTTTCTAAGTTTTTCTAAAATCTGATCACTCATGATTTCTTACAGAACAATTGTACTCTATCACATTCATATACTATAACTTGTTCAATCATTCCCCAATGGATGGACATTTCCTCAATTTCCTTCTTTGTTACCACAAAAAGAGGTGCTGTGAATATTCTTGTACATGTGGATCTTTTCCCCTTTTTTGTGGTCTATTTGGGATACAGACAGTATTATTATTGCTGGATCAAAGAGTATACACAGCTTTATAACCTTTCTTCCAAATTGCTTTCCAGAATGGCTGGATCAGTTCACAACTCCACCAACAATACCTTAGTGTTCTGATTTTCCCATATCTCCTCCAACATTTATCAATTTCCTTTTTCTGTCACATTAGCCAATCTGATGGATGTGAAATGGTATCTCAGTGTTGTTTTAATCTCATTTCCTCTAATCAATAGTGATTTAAGTACTTTTCATAAGACTATAAATTGATTTCTTCATCAAAAATTGTCATCTGAAAATATCCTCTGACCATTTATCAAATGAGGAATGACTTGTATTCCTATAAATTTACCTCATTTTTCTATATATTTGAGAAATGAAACCTTTATCAGAAACACTGACTATAATGGTAGCTATTGTTGTTATTATTGCTGTTATGAACTTTTCCCTGGACCTCACTTTCCCCATATGTCAAAGGTGGGAGAGAGGTTTAACTAAATGACTTCTGAGTTCCCAGTTTTAAGATTACATGATTATGACTTCTCCTTTATAAAAAAAAGAATATTTGAGTAGATGACCTTGAAGCAATCCTTCAACGTGTAATAGATGTAGCACAGTGGAAAGACCACTGGATCTGGTGTGAGTTCAAATCCCAATTCTGCTACTTGCTGTGTTTTTGGCAAATCCCTTCCCTTTCTGGCCTTTTGTGCCATCTCCTGTCAAGGAACAGTTTGGATGAGGGTGTAATGGGGACTAATGTGGTACAGGGAATAAAGCACTCGATTTGGAGTTCATAGGCCCAGGTTCAAATCTCCACTTTATCCCTTCTGATTAGTGTGATCTTATGTTCATAGATCTGGAGAGGTCATCTTGTCATAAAAGGAAATTGAGGTTCATTCTCATCAATCATCAAAGCATTTATATAACTCTCAAAAATGGGCATAGCACTTGATACATGTTATGTCTTCTGATCATCACAACAATCTTGGGAAGTTGGTGCTATTATACTCATTTTACAAGAAAGGAAAATTAGAATGAGAGAGGAGAGGTGACTTACCTAGGATAACACATCCAACCCCTGAGGCAGGATTTAAACTCAGATCTTCCTGACTTCACTGTACATGAAGAATTTGAACCCAGATTTTCTTACTCCAAGGCCTTTCATGAGCCTTTCCTTGAGGTCTATCTTCACCATCTCATTTCTTTTGCCTTTTTCTTCCTGTTTCCTATACTCCTCCAGTGTGAAATGGTGAGGATCTTGGGTGAGTAAGTGCCTTACTGATCAAGTTAGGTTATTATTGTACAGTCTGACTTGTACTGGGGCAGCTAGGTGGTGCCATAATGTACAGATTCCAGGTCCTAGAGTCAAGAAGACCCATCTTCCTGAGTTCAAATCTGACCTTAGACACTAGCTGTGTGACCCTGGAACAAGTCACTTAACCCTGTCTCAGTTTCCTTAGTAAAATGAATTGGAGAAGGAAATGGCAAACTACTCCATTATCTCTGCCAAGAAAACCTTAAATAGGGTCATGAAGGGTTGGACACAATGGAACAACATGACTTCTCGTGTCCTAGAAAGCTGCTCAGCCAATGTTTGTTGTCTGTTGTATGTGATTCCTTGATATCAATGCCTTTGCAAACTTAAAGCACTATAGAAATATTAGCTATTTTTTATTAACTTTTTCCTAGACCTCATATGGAATGTTTATTTATTTTTAAATGTATTTTTAAAAATTTTATTTATTTAAAGCAATAGGGTTAAGTGATTTGCCCAAGGTCACACAGCTAGGCAATTATTAAATATCTGAGGCTGGATTTGAACTCAGGTCCTCCTGACTCCAGAACCAGTGCTCTATCCACTGTATCACCTAGCTGCCCTGAATTGTTTATTTTTTTAAATTAAATTTTATTTTCTTAATTAACAAAAATCTGCCTTTTTCATTTTTTTCTTCCTTCTCTTCTATTTGAGAAAGGAAAATATACCCATTACTAACAAGTATACTTTAGTTCAGCAAAACAAATGACCACATTGGCCATAACCTTGCCAAAATATGTGTCATTCTACACCTTGACTCCTTGACTTTGTTAGGAGATGGGACACATATTTCATTATGATTCCTCTGAAATTGTGTTGGTCATTTCAACATTCTAAAATCTGTTAGTCTTTTTTTTTGGCTTTTACAAGGCAATGGGGTTAAGTGGCTTGCCCAAAGCCACACAGCTAGGTAATTATCAAGTGTCTAAGGTTGGATTTGAACTCAGGCACTCTTGACTCCTGACAGGGCTGGTGCTCTTTCCATTGCCACCTAGCCACCTCCTAAAATCTGTTAGTCTTGACTGTGCTGTGTTTTACCACCTTATTAATAAAGTTACATGCCACTGCCCCCCCACTCCCCCTACCATCAATGACTTTCATTCCTGTCTCTTCCACCCCCTTTCTCTCTCTCTCCCTTCCTCTCTTCCTTCCTTCCTTCCTTCCTTCCTTCCTTCCTTCCTTCCTTCCTTCCTTCCTTCCTTCCTTCCTTCCTTCCTTCCTCTCTCTCTCTCTCTCTCTCTCTCTCTCTCTCTCTCTCTCTCTCTCCCCTTCTCTCCCTCCCTCCCTCCCTCCCTCCTTCTCTTTCTTTCTCTGTCCCATTTCCACAAGTGAAATTGTCTTCACATATTTTAAGGACTTTCCCATACAGAAGACTTAGTTTTGTTCTGCTCAACCTCAGAGGACAGGACCAGGAGTGGGAGAGAGGAAAGGTTCTTCTTCCTGAATCACTAGTCCAGCCCTTGTTTCTGAATAGTCTGTAAACAATGCATCTGGGCAGGTGTCCCACTTAGAACCAGCTTGGTTGCTGAGTGGAGTAGCAGCTGGCCTAGGGGCAGCACCTTTCCAAGTCTCTCCCTCCTGCAAGGAACAATCAGCCCTTGTGAGTCTCAGTGGCTTACTGGGAAAGCCATCAGTGTTCAACTCGAATCTTCAGTGGGAGGAACCAGTGGTTATCATCCCAGCACTTTTCTCACATCCCTTCACATGCAAAGGGACCATCATCAAGGTCAGCAAGGGGCTTCCTTGGGCATGGTGATGGCATTAAATTGAATGAGGGAGAAATAGGGGTAGAGCTTAAAACAGAACCTCTAGGAATGGAATGGGGGAAGTCTTGAACCCTTAGGAAGAAGTAAGGAAAAGACCCAGTTATGTCATCTGTGGCCACTTAGGACATGGTCCTGATTTGCAAGTCAAAATTTTTTAGTAGAATGTAAGCTCCTTGAGGGCAGAGACTATTTCTTTTGTTGCCTCTGCATCCCTAGTACCCAGTAGCTGGGTGGCACTGTGGAGAGAGCAAGCACCAGACTAAAGAATCAGGAAAACCTGAATTCAAATCCAAGCTCAGACACTTAGTAGCTGTGTGACCCTGAACAAGTCGCTTAACCCTGTTTGCCTCAGTTTCCTCATCTGTCAAATGAGCTGGAGAAGGAAATGGCAAGGCACTCCAGTATCCAATATCCAAGAACACCCCAAATGGGGTGAAGTGACTGAATAACAGTTGTTCAATACTGTAATAGAGTAATATCGTATGGGGCTACTAGGTGGCACAGTGGATATAGAACACTGATCTTGGAGTCAGGAGGACTGGAGTTCAAATCCAGTCTCAGACATTTGACACTGACTAGCTGTGTGACCTTGGGGAAGTCCCTTAACCCCGATTGCCTCACATCCAGGACTATCTCCAGTCATTCTGATTCATATCTGGCCACTGGACCCAGATAGCTCTGGAGGAGAAAGTGAGGCTGGTGACTTAGTGCAGCACTCCCTTCACTCAAATTCAATTAACGTGCATGTCATGCCATTACCTCCCTGATATTGTGGTCTTCCTTTAAAATGAAGGGCAATGGGGTGGCTAGGTGGCGTAGTGGATAGAGCACTGGCCCTGGAGTCAGGAGTACCTGGGTTCAAATCCGGCCTCAGACACTTAATAATTACCTAGCTGTGTGGCCTTGGGCAAGCCACTTAACCCCATTTGCCTTGCAAAAACCTAAAAAAAAAAAAAAAAGACAAAGAAAATGAAGGGCAAAACATTGTTATGATTATTATCCAAGTCTTTTCTCAAAGGTCGTTAGTAAAGGGGAGCTCATCAGTTCTCAGAGTAGATAGCTTGTTCCTCATTGGGGCATCTCTATTTTTAATTATAAAAAGGATAAACTTTAATCCCTTTGGCACCATAGTAAGGACCCAGGAGGAATGGGGGGGGGGAGTGGCAAGAATGCAAATTTAGGCTAGACAGAAAAAAATGAGCTCATCACTGGAGGTGGTCAATCTCAATTTTGCCTTGTTTCATCTTCCACTCATCCTCCTGGTTGTACCCTGTGAGCAAAAGCAGAATAAGTATGATGCCTGGCCCTGGGTTCTTTCTTTTCCAAACTCAAGATCCTAATTTCCTTCAACTGAACCTGAGGCATGGACTGGAAGTCCTCTACATCCTGGTTGTTCCATGATCTCATGAATAGTGATTGTCAGAGAATGTACCCATGGGGGCAGCTAAGTGATGAAATGAATAGAGCATGGACCCTGAAGTCAGGAGGACTTGAGTTCAAATCCGACCTCAGAAACTTAATAATTACCTAGCTGTGTGGCCTTGGGCAAATCACTTAACCTCATTGCCTTGCAAAAAATAATTAAAAAAAAAGTGTACCCATGCCTCTGTTGACTCCAAATTCAGCTCACTTGATCATATAGCTCATTGAATATCAATGTACACACAATGCCAGGGATGGACAAACATACTTTCATATTTTCTTTGCTTATGTTCTGTTGGGTTCCTTGTGTAGGATTTTGCACATAGTAAGCATTTAAGAAATATTTCTTGAATTGCTCACTAATGCTTAACAATGAAATCTGCCAGCATGTCAAAAATTCCTTGGTATTTCTTTTCTAGCCTAATTTAAAAAAACCAAACAGCATATGTGATGACTTCAAACAGACAACTCCTTGGAAAGAAGTTCTCTGTCTTTCCATCCTGGGTTTCCCAAAGATTCCCTTTGAGTATCTTTGCAATTAATCCTTGGGGAAGCTAAGTGACAAATCTTATGCCACACTTTGAGACAAATTGGGTAAATCCAATTAGTCATAAAGCCCACAGTTTTCCAGTAGCCATAAACTGATTAGATCCAAGCCCCATGATGGTGAAAATGGGGGGCATGATGAGGGAGGGCTGTATATTTCTAGATACCATGATTTATGGCTTTTGGTATACTGTAAAGAGAGTGGACCCAATAGTGAAAGGTCTTGAGTTCATGTTTTAGGAGGATTGGATGAAGGGACTGGGAATATTTATTGGGAAAAGAGAAGACTGGGGGTGGGGTGGGGATGGTTTTGAGAGTAGTCTTCAAGAATTTGAAGAGTTTTTTTTAAAGAAAAGGAATAAAGCTTAATCTCTTTGGCACCCTAGTAAGGAATCAGGAGGAATGGAGGGTGGGAGGGGGGGAAGAGTGTCAAGGATGCAAATTTTGGCTAGAGAGGAAAAAAAATGAACTCATCACTGGACTTGGTCAAGCAGAGGCTACATGACTATGTTTTGGGTGTGCTGTTGAGGGCATTCTGGGTCTGGTACATAATCAGTCAAATGGCCTCAGAGGTCCTTTCCATCTTTGACTGGCTGAGAGAATTGAATGAACTTCTCTCTGGGTTCTTTGAGAGACATATTATAGTATTTTGGTAAAATGGAATGACAACTTGGACTTTGAGTCAGGTGACCTCATTTTGGATTGTTTTTATTGTTCTCCAGCAATGAGGACAGGACCTGGAACATTGAAGATGCTTAAGTAATGCTTCTTGCCTTGACCTGAATTTACTACTGTCTAGATGGTTGAGCTGGGTCAAATTCCTTTCCTTCTCTGCCTTTGTTTCTCCAGCTATCAAATGGAAGTGGCTATATTACATTATTCTCAATCTGGCATTTAAATCACTCTGCAATCTGACTCCCATCTACTTTTCCAGTCTTGTTTTACATTACTCCTCCTTATAAACTCTCTATAACAGTCAAACTGGTCTCCTATCTGTTCTCCATATGAGGTTCCATTTCCAATCTCCATGACTTTTTCCAAGTTGCCTTCCATGCCTGGGGTACACCTGCTCCTCATCTCCATGTTCAAGAATCCCTAACTTTCCTTCAAGCATGGGTGCCATCTCTGATGAGATATTCTTTTTTTCCTTTTACTATACTTCTTTATTATAAGAGGTGTCTGAAGTTATGTGAGGAGAAAGAATGTATGGAAATTTTTTTTTAGCCAGATCTGGAATTTGATTCACATAAAAAACTTTTAAAAAATGATTTTTTTGTTTATTTTCACATTACTCTAATAATCTTGTTATGGAAGTAGATATACCCTGCCCCCCCACTTCCCCTCTTAAAGATAGGGAAATCTCAAGAGAAATGAAGTGAGAGGGAAAAAAATGTACTTCAGTCTGCGTTTGGAGACCATCGGCTCTGTCCCTGGGATAGGTTGTATTCTTTATCATAAGTCCATCAGAGAAATTGCTTCAATATTTTTCCCCACAGTTGCTATTATTAACTGTATTTCCCTCCATTCTATTCTCCCCCACTCCCATTTGTTTTATCCTCTCTTTCCTTTCACCCTGTCCCTCCTCAGTAGTGTGTTGTATCTGACTACCCTCTCCCACAATCTTCCCTCTCTTCTCACTGATGAGATATTCTTGATCCATCCAATAATTAACAGTTCCTTGGGGTGGCTAGGTGGTGCAGTGGATAAAGCACCGGCCCTGGAGTCAGGAGTACCTGAGTTCAAATCCAACCTCAGATGCTTACTAATGACCTAGCTGTGTGGCCTTGGGCAAGCCACTTAACCCCATTGCCTTGCAAAAAACCTAAAAAAAAAAAGTTCCTTCCTCTTAAAATTCAAGATAATAGCTAATATTTATATGGCAACTGGGTGTATTTAATTGCATTCTATATTATGCTTCTCCATTAGAATGTAAGCTATTTGAGGGCAAAGACTGTCTTTCATTTTGCCCATGGATCCCCAGTTACTTAATAAATGTTTCATTGAATTAAGAATTTTAAGATTCTGTAATCCAACCTGCAGAGACTCGTTTGATATTTAGAGATAATTTCAACCAAGGAAAACACTGAGTTATTAATAAACAGTTTGCAGTAAAGTGGGAAGAGAGACTTTAGAACTCTTCAATTGAAAAAGCTACTGTTGATGGCTTCCAAAATAAGCCCCTATTTAGTATTCCATTCAGCTCATTTGCAAATTAAGAGAGGCATTGTTTTAAAAATAATTGAGTCTAATTTTAAACATTTGGTATATGGGTCTCTACTGGCTTAATATCCTTATTTTTTATAATGCTCTGAATAAAGAGTAATCACTTTCACTGAATGTTGGCTATTTTAAATAATTTTCAAGAGGAAGTATTGGCTTAAAGAGAATGAAGTGAACCTGAGTTAGGTGTCAGGAGGCATTTACCTTTTTGAACTAAAAATGCAAATAAAGAATAAAAATCGTCATATACATGGGGCTATAGTTCTTAGTTATTCTTCAAATGTACCAAGTCTGGACACTGAATCATGAAAGCACACCAGCATGGTACTATGGAAATGGATCTGGGGCTCCAAAGTCCTGGGTTAGAATTCTGACTCTACCACTTATGAGCTGTATGCTTTTAAAAAGCATTTAAACTCTGGGCCCTGGTTTTATCATTTGTAAAATGAAAAAAATGGTACTACCTGGCTTCTAAAGTCCCTTCCAACTCTAAATGTGTGATTCTCCATGAATAGAGACCTTCCATGTCTCACCTTCAATAATTGATCACTGGGCATGGTGGCACATGCCTATAATCCCTTTTACAGAGACTACTTTAGACTGTGAGCTCCTTGAACAAGGGAATTTTTTTACTTGCTTGGCACATAGGAGGTGCTTAATAAAGTACTGGTTGACTGAGTGATCCGCTGAATGGAGAGACGGAAGATGATGGATTGCTTGATCTCAAGAGTTCTGAGTTGACAAAAGTCAATTAGGTATCTGCACAAAGACCATCAATATGGTGAACCCTCTAGAGTGGGAGGCCATTAGACTGCTCAGGAGGGATTGAAGACAGAACAAGTCAAGGCTTCTGATCCAATCTGTGGGAGGATCAACTTGTCAGTGGCCTCTGAAATTCTAGTCTGGTTGGGTGAGAGAGGAAGACCCAGTCCCCTTCTCCTCCTCTTCTTTCTTCTCCTTTTCTTTCTTCCTCCTCTTTCTTTCTTTCTTCCTCCTCTTTCTTTCTTTCTTCCTCCTCTTTCTTTCTTTCTTTCTTTCTTTCTTTCTTTCTTTCTTTCTTTCTTTCTTTCTTTCTTTCTTTCTTTCTCTCTCTCTCTCTCCATATCTCTCTCTCTCTCTTTCTCTTTCTTTCTTTCTTTCTTTCTTTCTTTCTTTCTTTCTTTCTTTCTTCCTCCTCTTCCACCTTAGTTCCTTCATTTGGTGAGAGAGTAAGACCTGGTTTCTCTGTCTCTTCTTTTTTCTTCTTCCTCCTTCTCATTTCCGACTCCTCACTTCTTCTGAGTCCCAGCTAAAATCTTGACTTCTACAGAAAACCTTTCCTGATCCCTCTTAATTCCAAAGCCTCCTTTCTGCTGAATGTTTTCAGTTCAACCTGTCTATGGTTGTTCGTCCAGAGTTATCTCCATGTTGTTTTCATCATTAGACTGTGAGTTCCCTAAGAGCGCGGATGTCTTTAACCTCTTTTCTTGTATCTCTAGCATTAGTGTAATGCTTGGCAAACAATAGGTGCTTAAAAATGTTGGTGACTATCTGATAAGCTCTCTAATGGCAGGGAAGGCACCCACTTGCATTGGGAGAGTAATTTCTTCCTCCAGGAATTCCTAATGGAAATGAAACAAGTTCAGTCTCTACACCCTTTCTTGATGTTCTCAAGAAATTGGACTCTTCTCTACCTTTGCTCTTGTCTCTTGTGTTCCTATTGCCTCTCACACTTAAGAGAGATGCCCGGCCTCACCTCCCATCTTGACCCATTTCGGTCCCTCTCTTTCCTCAAGATCCAACTCAGATGCCCCTTTCCCCATCAATTGTTCCACTGTGCTTTCAGCTCCAAATGAAAATTATCTTCTTATTCTTGCCATCCACCAGACAGTCCATCAGGTAGTATTTGTAACAGCTACTCAGGCACTGGGTTAGGTGATGTGGACCCAAATACTCAAAATGACACAGTTCCTTCCCTTAAGATGATCATATTCCACTGATGTTTGTCCTTCATTTTCAAAGACCATGACATCAGGGAGGAGACATCATGACAAGCCAGTGAATTGGGTTTCAGTGAGGGGGGTGCTGTGCTAAGTCACCAGACTCACTTTATCCTCTGGAGACATCTGGGTCCAATGTCCAGATAAGAACAGGATGACTAGAGATGGTCCCGGATGTAAGACAACCAGGGCTAGGTGATTCTCCTAGGGCAGCTCTCTTTTGATTTATTACCTTTGATCTTGTATCATCCCAATTTGTGTACATGCCATATCTCCCCATTAGAGGACAATGGTTATATAACAGTCATCTTTATAACCCCCAGTGACTACTAGTAAAGAGTTTTTCTTAGAGATGCTTTAGACAGGTAACATTTATTGAATGTGAATCTGTTCATTCAACTAACATTTATTAAAAGCTTTCTAAATACAATGCTTTCTGCTTGCAGCTGAGGGAAATACTGAGATAAATATGATACAGTCTCTGCCCTTAAGGAAATGATAATATAGTATCTTGACAGATGTTATATAGATAGAATTGACAGGGTTTACCCAGGTAATGGGGTGGGGGGAGAAAGGCTGGCTGGTTGAAGGGTCAGAAGGGGATATATTGTAGAAAAAGCATTGCAGTAAGATCCAGGTTTTTATCTTGATGATGATACTCATTAGTTCAGAGACCCTGGGTGAACCTTATACTTTTTTTTGAGTCTTATCTTCATTTGAAAAATGGTGATAGCATCTACTGGGTGAACCAAATGAAATAATATATATCAAATGCTTTGTGGACTTTAAAAATGTAATATAAAGTTAGGCATTATTATCAAGGAATGAATAAATTAAGAGGATGCTACTAACCTTCTCAAAAAGGCAGTTTCAGGAGAAAGTAGCCTTCAAAATATTGAAGTGATGCCTTCAGGTCCTGGAGCATGCATGCATACAAAATGAGGATGTGACCCAGACTAAGTGAGCCAGAACACCCATATGGTGTGGCGTGGGGGAAATTAGAGTGGCTGTGGTGTCTCTCAGCTTTGCCACTGGCATTCTGTGTGACCTTGGGCAAGTACATTCCATTCTCTTTCTGGCACAGAATAGACACCTAATAAATGTTTATTGATTAATTCTTTGTGCATCAATTTCTTTCTCTGTAAAATGAGGGGATTAAATTAGAAAGCCTCAAAAAAGTCCTTTTGGTTTTGTCTGACATTCTCTTCTAAGGTCCCTTACAGCTTTGACATTCTCTGTTTTAAGATTCATTCCAGGTTTGACATTCCATGTTCTAAAGGGCCCTTCTAGCATTAGCATTCTCTGTTCCAAGCTCCCTTCCAGCTCTGGCATTTTGTTCTAAGGCTCTTCCCAACTGGTCCACTCTCTTTTCTAAAGTCCCCCCAGCCCCAGCTCTGCCAGTCTATGATTCTTTGTCTTCATTGTTTAAGAATATTTGCTAGTGCCTGCACACTCTGCTTTGCTATTCTTAACTCCAATCTGAAGCTCCCTTAGAGTTTCACCATCCTGGACCCAAAACAGAGTCCCTCCCCTTTCTTTGCTTCTACAGAGACAGTTGTGGGGGCAGATATCTGGGGCTATTGGGGGTGGTGGCTGCTGAATGAATATCCTGGGTCCCTGAGCAATTTAAACAATTGGGGTGGCTGGGATGAGAGAAAGGGGGAGAGACATACACAGAAATGAGAGACAGAGAGACTGAGATAGAGAGTCAGAGACAGAGAGATAAAGAGACAGAGATGGATAGATAAAGAGACACAGATGGATAGATAGACAGAGAGACACACACACAATCACACACAGTGACAGGAATAGAAAGAGTCAGAGAGAGAAAGAGAGTTAGAGATAGAGACAGAGATAGATGGATAGATAAATAAAGAGACAGAGACAGAGAGAGAGATAGAGAGACTGAAAGAGATACAGAGATAGAGATAGATGGATAAAAAGATAGGTAGACAGACAGACAGACACACACACACATACACACACACACACACACACACACAGAGAGAGAGAGAGAGAGAGAGAGAGAGAGAGAGAGAGAGAGAGAGAGAGAGAGAGAGATCCCCTTCCTGTGTTAAGGGATAACAATCTTTTAATAACCCAGCTAAATAGCGTAACACAGAGTGTGTGATTGTCCTTAACGGAGTAGTCTTAGCCTTCTTTCTTAAAGACCAACTGTGCTCATCCGTCTTTTCCTCCTCACGACAACCCAGGCAGCTGCACAGTGTTATGTATTTTAAATAAAGCATTTAAAATCTCTCAGAATTTAGCAACAATCACCATGGATACCAATCACTGAAATCCTTCGTTACCATGGCAACATCCCCCCCACCCCATCTTGCCTGTTTACCCTGCAACTGACACATTGGTTATAGTGAATGATGGGAAAGAATTTGAAAGCAACTTCGAAGAGCAAGGAAGCATGAAATTCCTTGTAGGAAATAGGTATTTTTCCATTATGGTAATAAGCATGTTCCACTATTTTATGGTCCCCAGCATATACATGATTACGAAGATGAGGGTAGTTTGATGAATTCAAGGCAAAACAATTCATGCTGTAATAAGTGATTTGAAATAGCATTTTTTATTGAATTGAGAATGTGACCAGTCGCTGTTGGATTTGACATATTGAAACCCCAGGATCATCAACCTAAAGCTAGACAGGATCTTGGGAGTCCTTTTAGTCGCAGTCTTATAGATAGGGTCACAGCTCTAGAGCTTGAAGGGATTTTAGGGGTCATCTAGAACAATCTCTTCATTTGACAGATGAGAACTGAGGCCCAGAGAAGTGAATGCTTTGCACAAGGTCATCAAGTAAAAAGTAGAGGAACTGGGATCTGGACCCAGCTAACCTAATCTTAAATCCAATATTTTCACTCTGCCTAAAGAGGTTACTATTTGAAGTAGCCATAGGAGTGGTCAAATAGTGGTCAGTACACATCAACAAACAGTAAAGGAAGGGAAGGGAGGGAAAGTGGAAAGGAAAGGGAAAGAAAAAAAAAAGAAAAGGAAACAGCCAGAGAGAGCCAGAGAGCCAGAGGCAGGGACAAGAGAGAGACAGAGACAGAGAGGCAGAGAAAGAGACATTAAAAAAAAAAATTTTTTTTAGGTTTCTGCAAGGCAAATGAGGTTAAGTGACTTGCCCAAGGCCACACAGCTAGGTCATTATTAAGTGTCTGAGGCTGGATTTGAACCCAGGTACTCCTGACTCCTGGGCCGGTGCTCTATCCACTGTGCAACCTAGCCACCCCAGAAAGAGACATTTTTTAAAAATGATGTGCCTGGTTTATAAGGACAGCTTATAAATATCTTGAGGACAAATTTGAACTCAGAGGTTTCTGATTCCAGGTCCAATGCTCCACCCACTGTGCCTCCCAGCTGCAAAGGGGTAGATTGTGACTAAATTGGCCCTTAAATTCTCCATCTTAAGAGTTAAAACATTCAACTCATGAGAATTCTCTTTAGACACCATTACCACAACAGAACAGTGGGATAAGGGGATATTGTGTATGGCTTTTTTCCTTTTTTGTTTTTAAGGATAATTTTTTGAGTAGGGTCTCTGGTACCTTTAAACATTTGAAGGGTAGATGATTTCATTCATTTGAGTCAAAACCCATGATTGCTCCATTCATTGGTGTAGAGCAAATCTGGTTGCATTCTCATTGTGGATGATTCTCATCTCTACTTTTTGGGTAATTTTCCATTGAGAAACCCGTTTGGATGCTGACCTTCCCTCAGCTGTGGCATGGGAGAATGGATAAGCTGCCGGCCTTGGAATCATGAAGTCCTTCTCAGATGGAACCCTGACTAGCTGTGTGGCCATGGGCAAGTCACTTAATCTTTCAATTTACTCATCCCTAAAAGGGAGAAATTAGTATTTGTGTTTACTGCACAAAGTTACCCTGAAGCTTAAAGGGGTAATCTCTATGAAGTATTTTTCAAATCTTCAAGTATAGTACTGTACTGCAGAGCACCTGCTAGCATTATTAATATCTTGAGGATAGGGGAGACTAGGTGGCATAGTGGTTAAAGCACCAGCCCTGGAGTCAGGAGTACCTGGGTTCAAATCCAGTCTCAGACACTTATTAATTACCTAGCTGTGTGGCCTTGGGCAAGCCACTTAACCCTGTTTGCCTTGCAAAAAAAAAAAAACCTAAAAAAAATATCTTGAGGATGCTGATGTAATATTCAGCCTGTCTTTTGTTTGCTTTTCTCAGTGTATATATATATGACCAGCCTAGTTTTTCATCCTTGATGCTTATAGGTAGTGAAAGGGCACAGTAGATACAACTCTGAACTTGGAAAATGAGTTCAAATCCTGTCTCAGTCACTTATAGTTGGATAACTCTGGGAAAGTCACTTTGTGGCTATTTAGTCAGTCATTTCCATCTTGACTGAATCTCTGTGACCCCGTTTGAGGGTTTCTTGGCAAAGATTCTGGAGTGGTTTGCCATTTCCTTCTCCAATTCATTTGCTAGATGAGGAAACTGAGTCAAACAGAGTTGGTCAAATAGCTTTGAACTTGAGATGTCTTCCTGACTCCAGGCCTGGTGCTCTGGACTCTGAGGCGCCACCTAGCAACCCAGGTTTCAGTCTTGGTTTTCTCTCCTTGGAAAAGAGAATAACAAAAGCACCAACCTTACAAATTTGTTGAAAGGATCAAATGAGATAACATTTGAATGTTGCAAACGTTCAAATACTTCAGAAATCCTGGTTAATTATTATTATGTCTTTTATACCATTACCTTGAGAGCATGGACTGTCTTTTTGCTTTAGCAGCAGCTGGTACCTAGTAGGAGTTTAATAAATGTTTATTCATTGATATTAAAGGAGTTAGCGATGACTACGTATAGTCATTTTTGACCGACATTCGTTATGATTAATTGTAGCAGTAGCAATAGTAACAGAAGAGCAGCTACAGTGTAGCAGAGGCTGGCCGCAGAATTGAGAAGACCCACTACCGACACATTCTCTCTGTGTTATCCTGGACAAGTCTCTTCACCTCTCAGTGCTTCTGGCCGCAATTTTTAAGACTGGTCATTGCAGAAAAGATGCAGACCTGCATTGCTGGCAGAGGAACCTTCTTAGACCACAGAAAATTGGATATTTTGGTAGGGTTCAAAGGTTTGCAACACACTTTCCATATGGAACAATGACTCCTCTGGCCTCCACGCCTCCTCTCGTCCTTCTCTTAGAGTTTCTAGTCCCCTTCCAACTAGATTGGGATTGGAGGGTGTTTGGGCTCTCTGCCATGGCTCTAGCTCCACTGATGTTTCTTATACCTTATACCATTCAACTACTAACAGTCAGATTAATTTTTATAAAGGAATATTTGGAAGGCATAATTGCAGATACATAAATGTACTCTCCAGCACATGAGACTTAATTCTTCCTTCCCACCTTTCCACTACCTCAGTCTCTGGGGTGGGGGGTGGGGGATTGATTTGGTTCAGATTTTAGCTTAGTCCCAGGAAGCACCCAGACTTTTAGGCTTCCATGCTGGGCTGCCTGTGCCATCCTTTCTATAATCTTGGCTCCAAGATCATCATGGCTTGACCTTCCAGTCTGATAGGGATCACTGAAGGCACCTGAAATGGAGAAGGACAAACAAAACAAATCAATCTCTGCGAACCCATCGACTCTCTGAGAGGACAGGGCTCCTGTGACGTGGGTGAACTGTGGTCTTTATTTTGTGGAAACAGCAAGAAAGAGCACAGAGAAAAGAGAAAAAATATTTGTCTGGCCCTTTAAAAAAGATACAAAACTATTCTAGTTAAGCAGTCAATCAAAGCAGGCTATTCTCAGCTATATAGTAAGCAAACATAGGATGTCAGGTGCCTCCGTTTTAGATGATCTAGGTATGCCCAGGATAACTCCCCTACACATGCATTAGGTTGCAAATTGAGGATCACAATAACCGCGTGAGGTATGTACCACCCAAGTGTTCATTTGGACTATTTGTACACCGCCTGTGGAGGAGTATTCTGAGCTCCTGTTGATTAGGTCAGCCACAAGCAGACATATCGTAACTTGTCACTAGCATAATGATGTCATTTTTAGTCCTCTTTGAAATGAAGGACAAGAACCACCACCAACTATACTCCCACCACCACCACCACCACCACCACCACTACTACCATTACTACCTCTGCACTGCTGCCATCACCAGTCTGCTATTACTATTACTATTACCTCTATTATTACCACCACCACCACCTCCAACCACCAGTACTTCCACCACCACTACTATTATTACTTCTGCCCTGCTATCACCATCAGTCTACCACTACTTCTGCCATTACCACCACCACCACTACTACTACCATTACTATCACTTCTACTATTATCACCATCACCACCACCACCGCCACCACTACCACCACTATTACTACTACTGTACTACTACCACCACCAGTCTACTACCATCACCTCTACTATTACCACCACTACTACTACTATTTATACTTCTGTTTCTACTACTACTATTACTACTACTACTACTACTACTACTACTACTACTACTACTACTACCACCACCACCACTATTACCACCACCATTACTTTGCAGATGAGGAAACTAAGGAAGAGAGAACAAAAGTGATTTGCCTAAGGTCTCATTGATAAGTGCCAGGGACAAGATTTGAACCCAGGTCTCATCTGACTTCCAGTCCAGCCATTCTCAAGAGAATTATACAGAGAGTTTTAGGTAGGAGTGTGCTGGAACCAGCTCAAAAGGCCTAGAGACAGTTGATTGTTAAATGGCAAACGCTGCAAATCAGGGCTAGACTTTTGTCGATTGTCTAGACTCAAGAAAGTTGAAGAAAATGTTAAAGATGGAAATTAAACTTAAATATGTGTCCTGCGTGCATTTTTTTATTCAGAGAGCTGATTGTTAAACATTTACTGGCATATCCCTGATTTAGGACTATTTTCTTACCCACTGTTTGTTGGACTTTTTATAAAGGAAAAAGCTATCTGACTAACCTGTTTGTCTTGGTAACTGTTGGTAACTCTGATAATAATAATAATAATTAACATTTGCAGTTATCTCTTCCACATTGTGACTTTCCCCACCGGGGTTTTGCTGTAACATGGTTTGGCATAAGAAGTTGAATGGGAATTTTGGGAGAATTTTTCAGATACCACAGATGATATGTAAAGATCAGCAGACAATATAGAAAAAGTTTAAAAACTTGAAAATGCAAAGCATTTATATATATATATGGTATCATATATTATCAACTCAAATTTTACATTAAGGTACTATATATAAACATCCCATAAAAGCAAAAGCAAAAAGAATTCAAATTTCTTCTCTGGCACAAAAAGAGGGCCAAAAGATGTTTGCAGATTTTACAGTTCACTGGGGGCAATTCTTGTGATGTGGAAGAGATAACTATATATAACTTAAGGTTCACAAGCTATGATCTCATTTGATCCAAAATTTTGTTCCCATAGCGCCATTAGGTATTGAGTGCTTTCTAATAATAAAGGAGAATATAAGCTCCTTGGGGGAAGAGACTTGTTCTGTAATTCTCCTGGGACAAGCTGCTTTATCTATATTATTTCATTTGAGCCTCAAAGCAATTTCATGAGGAAAATACTATGGGTAATATTCTTTCTATTTTATGGATGACTAAACTGAGGCTCAAAAGTGTTGAATGACTTGCTGGTAGTCCTACCACTTGTAAATTCCAGTGGAAGAATTAGAACTCAGATCTTCTTTACTTTTAAGGTTAACATTCTTTCTATCATGACAGATGCCCTCTTTAGTTCTAAAAGTTCATTCTAGTCCTTCTACCTTGGTCCTTATTATCTTTGATTTCCAAATACCAAACTCTTTTAAAAAAATTTTTTAAATTTAATTTGTTTTTTTTACTTTTTGCAAGGCAATGGGGTTAAGTGACTTGCCCAAGGCCACATGGTTAGGTAATTATTAAGTGTCCGAGGCTGGATTTGAACTCAGGTACTCCTGGGTCAGTGTTCTATCCACTGCGTCACCTAGCCGCCCCATACCTAAACTCTTGAAAGGAAAGCTTGAAAAACTTTTCAGACTTTTATGTCTTGATAAATATCCTTTCTACACAGTATATTCAACTTGATGAGACAGAAAAATTGAGACTGGCACATTTTAATGAAATGCCCTTCAAAACCTTGTACAGAGAAGGACATTTTCCCTCAGTCCTCTCTCCATAGTTCAATGGTCAAATGTTAATTCTGTCATTTCTGACAGATTCCATCCTTCATTAAGCTGCCCAGTGAAGAAACCAGACAGTGGTTCCAAATAAATCTTATGGTGCCAGAGTAAGGGACAGTTTGACACTTAGGAAGGATGTAAAATCTGACTGAAGTCAAGAAAGGGAAAGTGGGCAGTGGGATAAGACGAAGCATAAAGGCAAAAATATAACCTTTTTAAAAACTCATTATCTCCTCCAATATTCAGTAGTCTACTGTGTACAAAGTAGGCCCTTAATAACAAGTATTTGATGAATGACTGAGTGATTGAATATGATTCTTACTTTGGTGCTTTAGAAATTCATGAATGTGTGCTTCTTGAAGGCAGGAACCATTTCCCCTTCCTTCCTCCCTTCCTTTATCTCTCTTTTATGAGATAGGTAGTATATTTCATCATGCAATCCCCTTATTTTCCAGATAAAGAAAATGAGGTCCATAATGACCACCACATAGCTAGTAGGTGATGGAGTCTGGATTTGAACTCAGGACCCTTTGGCTCTAAATTTAGTGAGCGGCTATAATCGTTATCATTATTATAGCAATATGGAACCAATCAGGGTGTGGGGTCTGTTCAAAGAAGACTAGCAATTCTGTTTTGAGGGTTTCTGAACCTTTTTCAGGACTGCTCATCCACCTGTGATACCCACTTGAACTACCCAACTCTCATTTGTGGCTCCAAGATGCTATAACATGCTGTGTAACTGCATTCACATTCTGGTAAAACTTTTTGACAGATGGGCTAAACCAGGTTGAAGGTAATGAGTGGGTCTCTAGTTCATTGGTGAATTGGGAGGGTGTCTACCTCAAGCATGTGAAGACTTCCATTGGTGGAATGGGAGATGAGAGCAATTGGTTCCAGCGGCCATAAAGGCATCTGAAGTAGGTACTGTAGAGCTTGGTTACACATCAAAGATGCCAAGGTCATCCCTTGCACCTCAAGCCAGCCATCACCCCTTGGCTTGGCTTGACTCTGTCTTGCCATTGGACTGTGATGACTTTGGAAGAGAGAGTGAGGCTGATTTTAAGCAATTCTGCCTCTCTTAAATCCAATTTTTGCATGAATCAAAAGCCATTAATCATACAATTGTAGCAATACTATCTCAAAATCCTGTGGCAACAGGCAAGTAATGAAATAGCAGGTGTGGATCCTTTGGGAGATGTAGTCACAACCTGCACACAGACAAGCCAGGCCATAGGACTGTCTCCTTTCTGGAAACATCAATATGATTTGGCAACCTCTTGGGTGTCTGAGCAGACTTTTAAGGATTGCACTGTTTACCTTCTGATGTGAAGAAGGGGTTAGAAAAGATGCCCTAAAAATTGTCTGCTTACCCAACCCTGGCTTGATTACCTTGGCAGGTGGGGATCCCACCCTGTGATTGAAAAACTCCAAAAAAATGTTCAAAAACTTCTTCCAAGACGATTCCATTTGCCATCTGCTCATGGAATGTGCTCATTCTGATAGACAACACAAAGTCCAATAGATCTGAAAGATGAACTGCTCTGGTTGCAAGAGAACTCAGCAGGTATCATATCCAAATAGCAGCCCTGAGGGGAACAAGGCTTATTGAAGCTGGAGGCAGCTAGGTGGCACAGTGGATAGAACGATGGTCAAAAGGACCTGAGTTCAAATCCCATTTCGGACACTTTGACACTTACTAACTGTGTGGCCTTAGGCAATTCACTTAAACCTGATTGACTTACATCTAGGGTAATTCTCCAGTCTTCCTGATTCATATCTGGCCACTGGAACTAGATGGCTCTGGAAGAGAAACTGGGGCAGGTGACTTAGCCCAGTACCATTCACACAAGTTCAATTCATGTGCATGTCACGGCATGACCTCCCTGGTGTCATGATCTTTTTCTAAAATGAAGGACAAGCAAAAAACCCCAACATGTCTTTTCTATCCATATCATTGTCAGTTGTTTCAGTTGGGTTCAACTATTCATGACTCCTTTTGGTGTTTTCTTCGCAAAAATAATGGAGTGATTTGCCTTTTCTAGTTCATTTGACAGATGAGGAAACTATGGCAAGCAGGGTTAAGTGACTTGCACAAGGTCCCACAGTTAATAAGTGTGAGGCAAGATTTGAACTTAGAAAACTGAGTTTTCCTGACTCCAGGGCAGGTACTCTATCCACTGTGGCTCCTAGCTGCCAGAATATTTACTTCAAAGATATACCAAGAACTAAAGATTAATCTCCCAAACTTTGGGGGCATAATGACTCCTATACTACCACAGTCTTTGGACAGAGGAGAGGCACAGAACTCACAGTCTAACTCAGCTCTTACTTAGTTCAGTACATAACACTAGGTTCAAGTCCATCTTCTTGAGTTACCACCCCAGGATTCTGGTTTCTTAGGTCTTTCCTCCTGTGTTGACTACAGCATCTATTCTGGGATCCTGGGTTCTAAGATCTCCTTGGCTCAAGCACCTGTATTGGGGATTCCATTCCTGAACTACAATAGATGAAGTGACCAAAACCCTCCATCTGGACTAAGGGAAGGGGGAGTTGGCCCCCAGGTCCTTTTCTAGCTTACTACATGGTGTCACCTGCTGTGAATGAATGGACCCAGGCAGAAAGAGAAAGATTGGCCCCATCACATTGTTTTAAGAGATGCAGCTAGTTCTAGCCATGCAGCCAAGACAAAGAGGCTGCTTCCAGCTATCTTGGTAGACCAAGATAGAATGTTCATACATGCAGAAGCTGGACTCTGGCATCTGCCATGTGGGTACCTCCATCTTACGTGATCCTTATGGCTCCAGAAAGTCTCCCCTAACCATGTTAGACTTATAGATTGAATGCAAAACAAGACTACAGAATTTTCCAGTTCAACCCTTTCATTTACAGAAGAGGAAACTGAGGTTCATCCAGGGAGAGTAAGTGATACAGGAAATGAAATTCTGAGTACAGGGAATAGCTGGGAGGAAAATCTTGAAAGCTGATGTTGATGCAGGGTGTCCCAAAAGTCTTAATGTGGCTGTTAAGTTTTGATGAATAAAATTCAAATAAAATAGCTTAAATCTGCTTTTGGGACGTTTGGGACACCTTGTCTAGTACATTTCAAAGTTAAGAAAATGCTTTAGAATTTTTATCTCATTTGAACCTCAGTGCGAATCCTTTGAGTAATGTTCTACAAGTTTGAGGAAACAGAGACTTAGAAAGCTAAGCGCCTTGTTAATGGTCATATTGCTAGTAAGCAATCCCTCAAAAAGTCTTTATTAAGCATTGATTATGACTGATGTGCTGTGTCGAGCACTTTACAATTATTTCAGCTGATCCTTCCAATAACCCTGGAGATATTGCTATTATCCTCATTTTACAGTTGAGGAGACTGAGGCAGAGATTAAGTGACTTCCCCAGAGTGACACTGATAGTAAGTAGCTGAGGTTGGATTTGAACTCAATTTCGAACTGATTTTGGGATTTCAACACTTCAGGGCTCTATCCTAGCCATCTATCTAGTTGAGATGGAGAGTCAAACTAGAAGGTACCTGCAACAGGCATAAGTAATAGATGGGAAATTTGAACTCACTCTTCCTAATTTCAATCTAGCATAGGAATTGTTTTGTTTTTATCTTTGGATCTCCAGTACCTAGTAAAAGTGCTTGACCAATAATTGCAGTCAATTAAGTAGGTAGCTGATATTAAGGGCTGCTAGGTGATACTCTATAAAGGGATACAGTGCTGGCCCTAGAGTCAGTAAGACTCATTTTCCTGAGTTTAAATCTGGTCTCAGGCACTTACAAACTATGTGGGCAAGTCACTTAGCCCTGTTTGCCTTAGTTTCTCATTTGAAAATGAACCGTAGAAAGAAATGGCAAACTACTCCAGTATCTTGGCCAAGAAACCCCAAATGGGATCATGGAGAATCAGAAGCTACTGAAAATGAATGAACAACAAAAAAAAAATTTGAACCCAGGTCTTCCTGCCTTAAATACAGCACCAGTCTCTATCTAACAGAATATTTCTTATTGAAAATGACTTGTTTCTTTTTATCTTTGTAATCCCTTAATATGATATGGGTCATTGGTCATACAGGGAGCAAATATCAGAAGGGAGATCTGAATCCAGGCCTTTCTACTTCCAAGTCCATCATTTATCTCTCTTGATAGAATGTAAGCTCCATGAGGGCAAGGATCATCTAGTTTTTGTTTTTGTGTCACTGAACTTAGAAGAGTGTTTGCTGAAAGGTTAATGAATGCCATTGGATCGATAAATTATACCACCATGCCCTTTTAACAATCCAGGTTTTTAATAAAAGGCTTCCACAGTAAGGCTGATGACAGTTTCTGGGACTTGACTGTGGAGCTGGATTGGAAGCAGGCTTCTGAACTGACATATGGAGCTGAAAATTTCCAGCAAGGTGTGTCCTGCTGCTTGTTTCTATATAAAGTTATTTCTTGAAAATGAAATGCTTTAAGTTTGTCATCTATCCTTGAATCTGGCCTATCTGGGTCTTTCCCTCAAATCCCACCTATTCATGAAGGTGAACAGATCATGATTCTATAAAATAAATCTGGATCAGAAAAGAATTAGGAAATCAGGCTTTGAGTCATGTCCTGGTGGTGTGACCCTGGGCAAGCCACGTTCTTTCTCCAGACCTCAGTTGCCAGATATGTAAAATGAAAGGGCTACAGTGCTAGGCATTCACCCAAGGGGATCAAAGAGAGGAAGGTCCCATATATATCAACATTATAAATATGGACTATTAAAATTGTTATATTGATATATTTTTTATGATATATTTTGTCATCTATATTCTCAGTATTATATTTCTCTCTTATCCAACTAATAGAAGTTTGTCTCTTATAATGAAGAAAAAAGAGGGGGACAAAGTATCCAGCAAAGCTAATCAATCTCTTGGAAAAGTTTGAGATACTTTCTTTGGGGTCAAACTTGGTCATTGTAACCCTAACTCTATGTTTAACAACCAGCTCTGGGGGGTGGTAGTAAGGAAATGTATGTAGCAAACACTTTTAAGTTTAATCTCCATTATTAGTATTTTTCCCCATCACTTCCTTAAATCTAGAAAATAAAAAAATCATTAAGTTTCAATTGTTTTGTTGCTATCCATCCTTTTAAATTGTTGGAGTCACTATTATTTTCCTGGTTCTGCATTCTTTACTTTCCTTAAAATTTTTTAGGCTTCTCTGAATTTTTTTTGTTCATTGTTTCTATGGTTTCTTGAGATTCGGTTTCATTCCCATACTGCAACTTGCCAAGCCATTCCCAAACTGATGGACATCTACTTTGTTTCCCATTCTCTGTATATCTATATCTATATCTATATCTATATCTATATCTATATCTATATCTATATCTATATCTATATCTATATCTATATCTATATCTATATCTATATCTATATCTATATCTATATCTATATCTATATCTATATCTATATCTATATCTATCTATATCATCATCTGTATGTGTATGTGTATGTGTATGTGTATGTGTATGTGTATGTGTATGTGTATCTCTCTCTCTCTCATCTTGGTTTTTGCAAGGCAATGGGGTTAAGTGACTTGCCCAAGGCCACACAGCTAGGTAATTATTAAGTGTCTGAGGTCAGATTTGAACTCAGGTCCTCCTGACTCCAGAGCAGGTGCTCTATCCCCGTGACATCTAGCTGCCCCTCTACACAGCAATATTTTTTAAGGTAGCAAAGAACTGGAAATAAAATGAATGCCATTTATTCAAAGAATAGCTGAACAAATTGTAATATGTAAATAATGTAATGCATGAATAATCTGAGATTATTGTGTTTAAGAAATGATGAATATCATGATTTCAGATAATTATGGGAAGACTTACACAAACTGATGCAAAAGCAAAGTAAGCAAAACCAGGAAGAATGTTTATTATATATTATATATATTTATATATACATACATATATAATGACTACAACAATTTAAATGGAAAAAGAACAGAAGACTGAAACTGAAAATATAATTATGATGTAATTATAATTATGTAAATATAATTATAATTTATAAGCTTGTCTCTGGAGAAAAGAGGAGAAAATTTTTCCTTTTTTTTGTAGAGGTGGGGCACTATGGGTGTGGAATATTGCATACAATATCAGACTTACTGTTATTTTTTTCTAAACTGCTCTTTTTTTTCTATAAGGGAGAGAGAGAGAAGAGATATATTCAGAAATGAAGGAGATAGAAACACAAAAGTTATAAATTAACAAAAGGCCTTAATGGGCTAGTTAAGGTTTTCTGCAATCCTGATATTCCTTGTTCCTGGATTAATCTGGAGTGGGATCAAGATGTTGTTAGTTCCACTAGTATAAAGCTACTTCTTTTCTTTTTTTTTGAGGTTTTTGCAAGGCAAATGGGGTTAAGTGGCTTGCCCAAGGCCACACAGCTAGGTAATCATTAAGTGTCTGAGGGCGGATTTGAACTCAGGTCCTCCTGTCTCCAGGGCTGGTGCTCTATCCACTGTGCCTCCTAGCCGCCTTGAAACCCCTTCTTTTAGAGATGGTGCTGCATTCTCAGTCTCCTATTAAATGGGCTCTGAAGAGCAGAGGAAGCCTGTATTTACCTCTCAGTGACACTGATGCAGGAAAATATATGGGAAAGCATTTATTAAGTGTTTGTTGTTTACCAAACACTGAGCATACAAAGACAAACTGTCCCTCCCTTTCCCACCCCCAGTAATTACATTCTACTGGAGAGAATCATAATATAAGTAAGTAAAGACAAAATAAAACAATTTCAAGAGGAAAATAGTAGAAATAACTGGTGGGTGTGGGTGCCCATCCTTCAGCAAATAAATAGTAGAATTAGGAAAAGTCTTATGTAGGGGGTAGAACCTGAGTTCTGCATTGCTGTAAGTTAGGGATTCTATAAGATGAAGTTTAGGAGGGAAGGAGTAACCATGGGCATAGTGTTCCACCACTCGGTCTCATTGTTCTCAATAGGGAAAAGGGGCACAACCAGTGGTATGCTGATAAATGTTTAATAACCATCTCGGGGTGGGGGGTTGGTGAGGAAATGTATGTAGGAGACACTTTTAAGTTGAATCTCCATTACTAACATTTTTTTCCCATCGAGTTAAGTCTAGGTAGTCAACAAATCATTTGATTTGCAGCATTCACTAATTGCTGAGGCATAAATAGTTACACAAAACATTTAACTATTTGTTCTTCCATGTTAGCTTCATTATATCACGTAACTGAAAGTACCTACCTCATAGGGTTATTTTGAGTTTCAAATGACTTAAACAGGCAAAATGTTTTGAAAATTGCAAACTGCTAATGAAAGCTAGCTGGTATTTCATTTCAGGGACTTTGCTGGTTCCTCTGTGGTACGTTTTAAAAATGAACTTGATTTGCAAACACAAATATTTTAATGTACAAAAAAGGTCATAATAGTGGATTGTGTTTGAAGCTGTGAACATCTGTTACATAGTTTTTAAAATGGATATTAAATTTAACAAGGTAGCAAAAAAATTACCCTGTTTTTGTGCCCTTCTGATTTCAATGTTTTCCTGCCTGCTTACTTAAAAAGTCTTATTTTTTAAAGGCTAAAAGAATTGCTCTTTTTTCCTGTTTTTTTTTTATCTTTTGCATTTCTATTACTATTCCTGGTGACATTTTTTCAGACACATGGGTCTTCACAGATAAACCTATCTGAATTCTAGAAATGTCAGGGGCTTCATCATTCCTGCCTTGATCTCCTGTTCTATAAAGGGGCTCCCAGGCCTTCCGGAAATGCTCTGGATGCTATCATTTCAAGTGTGAGGGACAGGTTTGACTTCAATTAGGATTCTTAGAGCCTCATGGCTCCCCAAATAGCACTCAGCTGGTGAAGGCTCCCATGAGGGGCAGGGAAAGATGAAATTGGGCACCTTATGTAACACACAACTGGAATGGCTGACTGGTTCAAGGGTCAGGATGGAGAAAAGGTTTGTGTAATTGTGTTGGGGCTTAAGACACTGAGATCTCCCAATTATTTGGCATTTGAAGTTATTTGATGGAGGAAAAGCTCTTAGCCACGGCTGTCCAGAACTCATCTAGCTGACATCCAATAACAGCTGCTCTGACCCGGAGTGATGATTTGGAGCATCTGAGGAGTTGGCCAGTTCTTTTGGGCAAGAAATTTGTTTCTGAACATAGCAGATTCTGTTGAATTTAGACTGTAATGATGCTCTTATAAAGGACAGACTGAAACTTTCATGCTGTGGCAATGCTGTAATATTGGTGTATGTCTAAATTGTTCACACCCTTTGATCTGATGATCCCAGTAACCCCTTCAGAGGTAAAAGGTCAAAAGAAAGATCTCATATACACCAAAATAGTTTATTGGAACACTTTTTTTTGTGGTAGCAAAGGAAAAGAAACAAAATTGGTGCTTTCCAACTAGGGGATTGTTGAGCAAATTGGTATATATATATGTATATAAAATATGCTATGTTGCAAAAAATGATGCATTTCAAGAGTTCAGAAGAATATGGAATGATTTATATGAATTGATTCCAAGGAAGTAAGCAAAGCCAGAGAAACAATGAAGACTATGGCCTTTGTTGTTCTTGTCATTCATTTATTTCAGTCATGTCTGAATCTTTGTGACCCCATATGGAGTTTTCTTGGCAAAGAAACTGGAGTGGTTTGCCATTTCCTTCTCAAGCTCATTTTATAGATAAGGAAACTGAGTCCATAGGGTTAAGTGACTTGCCCAGGATACCAACTGGGAAGTGTCTGAGGTTATATTTGAATTCAGGTCCTCCTGACTCCAGACCCAATGCTCTTTCCACTGTGCCACCTAGCTGCCCAAACTATGGTTACAACAATGTAAATGGAAAGACTAAAATAATGAATTTGAACATTGTGTAATCAGAATCTTTTTGAAGAAGAGATGAGAAAATACTCCTGATTCCCTTCTTTTCTGAGGGGAAAGGGGATGAGCTTTGAATGTAGAGCATTGATTATACTGACACAGTTTACTGAACTGATTTTCTTTTTTGATTTTTGGTTAATAAGAGGTGGCTCATCTAAGCAATGAAGTAAAATCCTACTTTTTAGGAAAACAATTTCATAGATAGAATACTTATAAAAGTGATTGCTGTCAAAAACTGGTAATCCAGATAAGCAAATAAGACAGTGTTTGCTTCTTATGGAGGTTATATATATATATATATATATATATATATGTATATATATATACATATATATATATATATATATATATATCAGGTTTTTTGCAAGGCAAATGGGGTTAAGTGGCTTGCCCAAGGGCACACAGCAGCTAGGTAATTATTAAGTGTCTGAGACTGGATTTGAACCCAGGTACACCTGACTCCAGGGCTGGTGCTTTATCCACTGTGCCACCTAGCCACCCCTTGGAGGTTATATTCTAATGAGGGAAGAAAATCTATAGAAAGGAGGTGGAAAGCAAGGTTTGAAGAGAATATATCTAGGTGGGGGCAAATCATCTGGTTGGTCCAGAGACTGAATCAAACCATGAGAAGCATCTGTTGTACCTTCCAGTATTCAGTTATGGGAAAGAAATCTCCTTTCACCAGAACATGTGCTGCTGTGATTTGCCTTTACACCCCAGAGAGCCATGGGCAATTTCGAGGGTGTAGATGCAGGGAGATTTGGTACATTGGCAGGTTTTCATTAGGACAGTCCTGTAGAGAAATGAACATGAGAACTATTGATCCTATTATGTAAAGGAGAAGTCTGAGGTTTAAATGAGTTTTCTATTGGACACAGCTAGTGAATTCCAGAGACAGAATTTGAACCCAGGTCCAGAGCTCTTTCATTGCACCATGCCACTCCTAACTAATCTCTTAGAGCCTTGTCAGTCCCAATATTTAGCACATTTCTATTAAATGCACCAAATGAGATAATATTTGTAAAATACTGAACACATTATCTGGCACATGAGGTGCTTAATAAAAGCATATTTTCTTTATTATGCTCAGGCCAATCATGTCTTCTTCTGATGCCTTATCGTGACATAGTTTCCTGAAGGCTAGGCCAGCAGAGCATGAATTCTGGCATGTTCTGTCCAGTTGTAGGGGCTTCAATTAAGGCCCAATGGTGAACAATAGACCTCTTGTCTCTTGTCTCTTGAAGCTTGAAAATGCTGTGAGATGTTTGGGGGAATTGGATTCAAATTCTGCCTCTTATGCTTAGTAACTTAGTGGAAGAGGGAGAAGGAGAGAGATTGATAGAGACAAAGACAAAGAGTCAGAGACAGAAACGATATACAGAATCAGAAACACATAGACACACAGAAAGATAAAGAGACAGAGAAAGACAAATATAGACACAGAGAGATGAGACAGATACAGAATCAGAAGCAGAGACAGCAATAAAGATGCAGAGACAGAGAGATATGGAGACAGAAAGAGACACAGAGAAAAACAAAGAGACAGAGACAGAGATTCAGAAAGACAGAGAGACAGAGACACACAGAAACACAGAGATAAAAGATGCATGATATAATGATATAATTGTGAGGGCATTAATGGAATGAATTATAAGATAACTTAAGGAGCAGAAGATACCAAAGGCATGGGAAAAAAATCTTTGGTTTTATTGATTGAAAAAGTGACCCAAAGAACCCTAACATACTTACTTTTATTTCATCTTTATGAGCATCATTTATTTAAGAATTAACTTTATCTTTGATGAGAATATTAGAAAGATGGGTATATGGTTTGGAAAATCACATGTTTATGATCTAGCAATCACTGAAATATGTAGAGAATATAAAATTCCATCTCACCTAGTCTTTATTACCAAAAAAAGTAAAAATCACTTGCCCCAGAAAAGCAGGATGCTGCCTTATAGGTTCATTTACACCAACGTCTCTCTTAGCAATATAGAAAGGTCATCCAAGGACTCCTTGGAAGATGAAGTGATAGACCCTTATAATAACCATCAGGTAAGGCATAAAAGGCAATGTATGTTCAACAAAAGTATTTGCCACTTTGATGAATGAGATCAAAGACAGAGTCAAGGTCATGGAAGAATTCCCTAAAATTGTTGAAGTCCTTCAGATGCTCTTGATTCTGGATGACACTGTGCTTCTTGCATCCAACTCTTAGATAACATTATCTCTTGGAAAAGATCTGAAATCACTCAAGGGAATTTGACTTGTCCATCCACACAGAAAGACCAAATGGAGAATGTCTATTACATTCTAATGTTAAATAGCTAAATGTCTATTTAACTTGCATCTGGATGTATACTCAATAAAACTTGTCCATCAGTACATAGATAGAGACTGTGGATGGGTAATTAGCTAACCCCAGAGTTGAAAAGGAAGATGAGGATGGTCTAGGTTAATTTCTAATTATCCCAAACTACAAAGCATTTTACCTATCTCAAAGCTTTGCATTTGCAAAGCTCCATTTCCCAGATCTAAACATTTTACAAGGGTTGCTGTAGGACAGTGAGATCTGGAACATCACTGCTTCTGGAGCACTAAAGATGAATATTCTATAGTGGGTAATGGGGACATCCATGATATATGTGAACATATACCTGGCAAAGAACTCTGATAAAAAGGAATGAGTATATCATCAAGGAACTGTACAGCAGAAAGAAAAGATGAGCTGGTCATGTAGAGAAATTACATGGGCAATAAGTGGAAAGAAAGGTATACAGATGGGTAGATAGGTAGACACTATGTATTAAGCATTGTTGACATGGATAGAATGTGGGGTCCAGCGTCAGGAAGACTCATCTTTGTGATTTCAAATCCTTTCTCAGATTAGCTGTGTGACCCCGGGCTTAACCCTGTTTGCCTCAGTTTCTTCATCTGTAAAATGAGCTGGAGAAGGAAGTGGCAAACCACTCCAGCACCTTTGTCAAAATAGGGTCATAAAGAGTTGGACATGACTGAAGTGAATGAAGAACAATAACAGCAAAAAGTTCCAGGCAACTTGCTGAGGGAATACTCATAAGAGCAAGCAAGTACCTGTTCTCTTGGAGTTTATATTCTAATATTGGACAACAGCATATATTTATAAAGTGGAGAGGGGTGGAAAAGGGTACCTGCCTTGAGGACAAAGTGACATATGGAGGAATCCTGAGAGAGAGAGTGGAAGGTCAGAGGTTTCCACTGGTATCTGCACAATATTAAGAAGAAGCAAGGAAGGGCTCCAAGTTCTTGGATGGACACAATATGGAGAAATTTCTAAAGATTATGGAAGAAAGTCTTATAGGATAGGCAAACATGTATGATTGCAATCTGTATTTTTGAAGGGAACTCCTGAAACTATCAGATCACAAATTCATCTTTTTTTCTTATAAGTTTTTTTGGCAAGGCAAATGAGGTTAAGTGGCTTGCCCAAGGCCACATGGCTAGGTAATTATTAATTGTCTGAGACTGGATTTGAACCCAGGTACTCCTGACTCCAGGGCTGGTGCTTTATCTACTACGCCACCTAGCTGCCCCTGAGATCACAAATTCAAAGGTATTTAAGTATATTCTTATAAATGACCCTATGTGGTAGGTAGTACAGATCACAGGTTCACAGATTTAGAGTTTGAAAAGACTAGAAAATATTCTGATCTGGGGCAGCTTGGAGGTACAATAGATAGAGCACTGGCCCTGGAGTCAGGAGGACATGAGTTCAAATCTAACCTCAAACACTTAATACTTACTTAGCTGTGTGACCTTGGGCAAGTCACTTAATTCTATTGCCTTGCACCCTTCCTCCCCAAAGGAAAATCTTCTGATTCAAATCTCTCATGTTTCAAGTGAGGAATCAGATCTAAAGAGCTTAAATTGTTTCTTATAGTTAAAAACTAAAAAAACCCCAACCAAACAAAAACAAAACAAAAAAACAATTCCCTCCCTTCAAAAAATTCCACAGGTAATAAGGATGGGAAGTGGTCTGTGATTTTGTTTTATTTTTTTATTTTTATTTATTTTTTTAGGTTTTTTTTGCAAGGCAAATGGGGTTAAGTGGCTTGCCCAAGGCCACACAGCTAGGTAATTATTAAGTGTCTGAGACCAGATTTGAACCCAGGTACTCCTGACTCCAAGGCTGGTGCTTTATCCACTATGCCACCTAGCCGCCCCTGTGATTTTATTAAAAGAGTGAAACTCTATCTTTGTAGATTACCATTTTATCTGCAATTTATAATCTCAGAGAACTGTCCAGGGTACTAAGGGATGAGGTGTGATTTTGCTGGGGTCACACAATATGTGTCAGAGACAACATTGAAATCAAGTCTTTATGAATAATAGCTACCATTTATCTAGCTTGTGCTTTGCAGATATCTCATTTGATCTTCACAGAAATGTGGGAGGACAATCATTCCTATTTTACAGATGAGGAAATTGAGGCTTAAAGATATTAAATGGCTTACTCAGAGTCAAAAACTAGTAAGAATCTAAAAGAGAGAGGGCAAAGAACTTGAAACCATGAAGGTCTGGGTTCAATTTTTTTTAAATTTATTTTTTACTCTCATTTTGTACAAATGTTTTTTTACATTAATAAAATATTCTTGTTTACAAGTAAACAAAATACCCCTCCCCCCCATGAATATAGATAGACCTGCTTGGGCGAAAAAAGTAAAGGAGAGAGAAAAAAATTAAAATAAAAAAAATAATAGTAATAATTGTAGGTGTGGCCAGGTGGCGCAATGGGGGAAGCACCAACCCTGGAGCCACGAGTACCTGAGTCCATATCCAGCCTCGTAAACCCAACTATCACCCAGCCATGTGACATGCAAGCCACCCGATCCCCACTGCCCTGCAAAAACCAAAAAGAAGAAAAAAAAAAAGACCCAAAATAAAATAAAATAGTAATAATAGTAGGGGTGGCTGGGTGGCAGACAGAGCATTGGCCTTTGAGCCAGGAGCACCCAGGTCCAAATCTGGCCCCAGACACCCAAAGATCACCCTGCTATATGGCCCCAGGCAGGCCATCCAGCCCCACTTGCCCTGCACCCTCCCCCAAATAATAATAATAAAAAATGTGCTTCAGTCTTTGTTCCAACACCAACAACTCTGTCACGGCTGGATCACATTCTTTATGATAAGTCCTTCACAAAAGTTCCTTCCATATTTTTCCAACATTGCCATTGCTGATCGCAACTCCCTCCTTTCTTATTTCTCCACTACCATGTACTATATTTTCTCTCTCCTTTCACTCTGACTCTGCTGTAGGGTCACTGAGTGGTGCAGCAGACAGATCCCTGGCCCTGGGGCCAAGAGGCCCTGAGCCCCCATACCACCCCTTAGGCCCAGAATCCACCTGGCCCTATGGTCCTGGGCAGGCCATCCAATCCCAGCCCCTTGCAAGAAGTAAAAAAAGAAAATGCGTTATATCTGACCACTCTCCCCGCCCCATGGTCCATCCTCTCCTCTTTTATTCACATCCCCACCCCTTCACCCTGCTCCCCCCTCCTTCTTACTCCAGATGTCTATACCCCATTGAGTATATTTGCTGTTTCCTCTCTTAGCCATCTCTGATGAGAGCAAAGTTTCCCTCATTCCCTCTTGCCTTCCCCCTTCCATATCATTGCAATAGCTCATTGTAATAAAAAAATCTTATTATGTGAAATATCTTGGACTATTCCCCCTTTCCTTTTTCTTTCTCCCATTCCATTTCCTTTTTTTTTCTATTGACTCCATTTTACACCATATTTTATCTTCGAATTCAGCTTTCTCCTGTGCTTCAACTATAAAAGCTCCCTCTACCTGCTCTATTAACTGAGAAGGTTCATATGAGTATTATCAGTGTCATTTTCCTATGCAGGAATACATGCAGTTCATCCTCATTAAGTCCCTCATATTCCCCCCGTCTCCTCCAATCTCCATGCTTCACCTGAGTCCTGTATCTGAAGATCAAACCTTCTGTTCAGCTCTGGCCATTCCAAAAGGAACATTTGAAATTCCCCTGGTTCATTGAAAGTCCATCTTTTTCCCTGGAAGAGGACATTCAGCCTTGCTGGGTAGTTCATTCTTGGCTGCATTCTAAGCTCTTTTGCCTTCCGGTATATTGTATTCCAAGCCCTATGAGCTTCCAATGTAGCTGCTGCTAAGTCCTGTGTGATCCTGACTGCAGCTCCACGATATTTGAACTGCGTCCTTCTGGCGGCTTGTAATATTTTCTCTTTGACTTGGGAGTTCTGGAACTTGGCTATAATATTCCTAGGGGTTGGTTTTTTGGGATCTCTTTCTCGGGGGGATCAGTGGATTCTCTCCGTTTCTATTTTGCCCTCTGCTTCTAGAATATCAGGGCAATTTTCCCGTAGTAATTCTTTGAAAATGATGTCAAGGCTCTTTTCCTGATCATGACTTTCAGGTATTCCAATAAATTTTAAATTATCTTTCCTAAGTCTGTTTTCCATATCAGTTGTTTTTTCAATGAGATATTTCACATTTTCTTCTAATTTTTCATTTTTTTTGGTTTTGAAGTCTTGATTCCTGGTTTCTGGTAAATTCATCAATCTCTGAATTCTATTCTTTGTCTGAAGGATTTGTTCTCCTCAGAGAGAGTTTTCTTTTATCTCTTTTTCCATCTGGCCAATTTTGCTTTTTAAAGCATTCTTCTCCTCAATAACTTTTTGAACTGTTTTATCCATTTGGCCTAAGCTGGTTTTTAGCATGCTATTTTCTTCAGCATTTTTTGGATTTCCTTGACTAAGCTACTAACTTCATTTTCATGTTTTTCCTGCATCTCTCTCCTTTCTTTTCCCAGCTTTTCTTCCAACTCCCTCATTTGATTTTTTCAAAGTCTTTTTTGAGCTCTGTCATAGCCTGAGTCCAGTTTCTTTTTTCTTGGAGTCTTTAGATGCAGGAGCTTGTGCTTCCTCATCTTCAGACTGAGTATTTTGATCCTTCTTGGGCTCATTTGCAAAATATTTCTCAATGGTCTTCCTCTTATTTCTCTGCTTGCTCATTTTCCCAGCCTGGGCCTGGTTTTGGGGTGCTTCCTGAGCTTTTGGGACACTCCCACAAGGGTCTCAGTGTGTGAGGTTCTGTCCTCCCTCCTGGTCTGTGAATGACCATAAGCGCCCCCCTCTTTCAAGGGGCCCGAGGTGGGGGGGCCCTGTTGTTCTATGGGGGGGCCTAGACTGGGATCAGGATCTGAATGTGGTCAGAGCCCCAGAGTCCTGTTCCAGGGGCAGAGGACAGAGCTCAGCAGTCTCTCTCTCTTCACTCCCCTCCCTCAGCTCAATGGGCTCATGCCCTGGAGGCTCTTGCTTACCGGCTCGGCCTGCTTCTGTTTCTGGCTCTGGGCTGCTGAAAGACCAAGCTGCTGGCTGTGTGCCCTGAGGGCTGGGCTCCATGTGCTTGCTTTGGCAGAGGTCCCCTGCTGTTCCCCCACTTTGTGCCCAGTGCTCCCTGGGGTGTAGCTCAGGAGACTCCCCTGCTGCTGTGAGCCATGGCTCCCAGCGCCCTGGGGCTGCCTTCGGGAGGCTGAAGTTCTTTTGCTCTGGCAGGCCACCCCTCTGGTGGGCTGCCCCTTTGACCTCGTGGAGCAGAGCCTTTCTGCTCTTTTCCAGGTTACCTTGAGTAGTCTGGGTTCAATTTTTATCCAGTATTAGCATCTTTGTGCCTTCTATTTCTTTATCTACAAAATGAACATTTAAGATCTCTTTCAGTTCTAAATTTACCTATCTTTGGTCTTTCTGACTTTAACTAAGCATTACAACTAGGATTTGAACCCAGAACTTCTGACTCTAAGATCAGGTCTCATTCTATCCCATCATGGCTACATACCATTCATTCTTGCACTACCTGTCCCACAAGGTTGTTATTTAAAAAGTGCCCTGTAACCTTTAAAACAATAGAGTGATATAGGCTGTTCTTTTGTAGCTCCATAGGATTTTTCAAATTTAAGATAGAATCTCATGTATCCCCCTTCATCTGGGAACCAGGTAGCCAGGGGAAAAGATTAAAAAAACACTTAATTCATGGTACATCTCAAGCAATTACAAGGAATCTACTCTAGGTTGGGGGTTGGTTCCCATGCCTTATGCTATTTTGTTTTGTATGGGCTATCCATGGTATTAACATCATATTAATTTACTTTTGGATCACAGGTCTTAGATGTAGAATTCATATTCAGTCATTTTTAAATCATGTCTGGCTTTGTGTATACATTTGGGTTTTCTTGGCCAAGATCCTGGAATAATTGCCATTTGTTCTTCAGCTCCTTTCACAAATGAGGAACCTGAGGCAAATAGGGGTGAAGTGACTTTTCTAGGATAACAATCTAATAAATGTCTGAGGCTAGATTTAAATCTCAAGAAGATGAATCATCTTGACTCTAAGTCTGGTACTAAGCCCTGTGGGGCCACCTAACTACTCAAGGGACCTTAGAAGTCATTTAATTCAATCCCTTTATATTATAGATGAGGAAATTAAAGTGATTTGATGGGGCCATACAACTAATAAGTGTCTGAGGAAGAATTTGAACTCAGGTTCTCCTCAACACAAACCTAAATTCCTTTCCATTATACCATCTTTGTGAGAGACCCTTCTGTGGTTCTGAGTATCTGCATGGAAGAGATTTAAGATACACTTATTTGATTTCTCTGGAGAAAATTAGACATGACATACTTCCCCAGCATTATTTGTGGGTATGAGCTCAGAATTATTCCTTTGAGACTTCTTCAGGTGCCTTGGGCAGAGAGAGGTAGCCTTGTTAAGCAGAGCATGGAAAGGATAAGATTCCTTCTTGCTTCCTGCTCCAACCTTTCTCTAACTGGTGCTGAATAATGCTGGACAGCTCCTTCACTGAGCCAAGCAATTATTTAGTTGTTAAGTGCGGCAAGTGATTATAAGATCATAGATTCATACCTAGAAGGCACCAATGAGATCATCTAGTATAATCCCAGAATTTTACAGAAGAGGAAACTAAGACCCAGAGAGAAGTGAAGTATTCAGAGTCAGTCAGGGGACAGTCAATAAGGACTCGTTATGGTCCAGATACTAGGTTAAACTCTAGGGGTACAAAAGAAGGGCAAAAATCATTCTTGCCCTCAAGAAATTAATACTCTTTTTCCCTTTATTTTTATTTACACATTACTAAAATATTCTTAAGAGTAAATATAATACCACTCCCCCACAAAAATATAAAATCTCATAAGGAATAAAGTAAGAGAAATAAATGTGTTTCAGTCTGTGTTCTGATATCATCAGCTCTGTCTTGGGTGGATCACATTCTTTATCATAAGCCCATCACAGGAGTTACCTCCATATTTTTCCACAGTTGCTATTGCTGATTGTAATTCCCTCCATCCATTCCTCTCCTCTACCATCTATTATATTTTCTCTCTCCTTTCACTCTGTCCCTCTTCTAAAATGTGCTTTAGGGTAGCTAAGTGGTGCAGCAGACAGAGCACCAGCCCTGGGGCCAAGAGGCCCCAGTCCACATACCACCCCAGAGACCCAGCAAACACCTGGCCCCGTGGTCCTGGACAGGCCACCCAGTCCCAGCACCTTGCAAAAACTAAAAAAAAAATGTGTCATATCTGACTGTTCTTTCCTATGATCTACCCTCTCCTCTATCACCCACATCCCCCCTTCCCCCTGTCCCCCTTCTCTCCTTTTTTTCTCTAGATGTCTATACCCTATTTAGTGTGTATGCTGTTTCCTCTCTGAGCCATTTCTGATGAGAGTGAAGGTCCCGCCTCACCTTCCCCCCTTCTCTACCATTGCAAAAAAATATCTTTTATATGAAATATCTTAGTCTATTCCACCTCTCCTTTCTTTTACTCCCAGTACATTTCCCTTTTAGCCATTGACTCCATTTTTACAATATAGTATATCTGCAAATTCAGCTCTTTCCTGTGCTTCATCTATAAAAGCACCTTGTACCTGCTCTATTAAATGAGAAAGTTCATATGAGTATTATCAGTATCATTTTTCTATGCAGGAATACATGCAATTCATCATCATTAAGTCCCTCATAATTTACCCTTCTCCTCCACTCTCAGGTAAAGCCTGAGTCCTGTACTTGAAGGTCAAACTTTCTGTTCAACTCTGGTTGTTTCAACAGGAACATTTGAAATTCCCCTGTTTCATTGAAAGTTCAAAGAGGATGTTCAGTTTGGCTGGGTAGTTGATTCTTGGATGCATTCCAAGCTCTTTTGCCTTTCAGAATATTATATTCCAAGCCCTATGAACCCTTAATGTAGTTGCTGCTAAGTCCTGTGTAATCCGGCTGCAGCTCCACAATATTTGAACTGTGTCCTTCTGTCTGCTTGTAATATTTTCTCTTTGACTTGGTAGTTCTGGAACTTGGCTATAATATTGCTGGGGGTTGTTTGTTTTGGATCTCTTTCTGGGTGAGATCAGTGGATTCTCTCAATTTCTATTTTTACCCTATGCTTCTAGGATATAGGGCAATTTTTCTGTAGGAATTCTTTAAAAATGAGGTCAAGGCTCTTTTCCTGATCATGACTTTCAGGTATCCCAATAATTTTAAAATTATCTTTCCTGAATCTGTTTTCCAGATCAGTTGTTTCAATGAGATATTTCACCTTTTCTTCTAATTTTTCTTTCTTTTGGTGTTGAACTATTGTTTCTTGATTTCTTGAAAAGTCATCAGGTTCCTTTAGCTCCACTCTACATATGAAAGATTTGTTTTCCTCAGAGAGCTTTCTTATCTCCTCTTCCATCTGGCCAATTCTGCTTTATAAAGCATTCTTCTCCTCAATAACTTTTTGATCTGCTTTATCCATTTGACCTAAGCTGGTTTTTAACATGTATTTTTTTGAGCATTTTTTTGGATCTCCTTGACTAAGCTGCTGACTTGGTTTTCATATTTCCCCCTCTCATTTCTTTTCCCAGTTTTTCTTCTATATATCTCCCTTACTTGATTTTCAAAATCATTTTTTGAGCTCTATCATAGCCAGAGCCCAACTTCTATATTTCTTGGAGTATTTAGATGCAGATGATTGGACTCTCTCATCCTCAGATTGAGTATTTTGATCCTCCTTCGGATCATAGACAAAGTAATTGTCAATGGTTTGCTTCCTTTTTTTTTTTCCTGTTTACTCATTTCCCAAAGCCTCTGCCTGGTTTTGGGGTGCTTCCTGAGTTTTTGAATTTATTGGGACACCCCCACAAGGACCTCAGTGTGTGAGACTCTGACTGCTCTCCTGGTCTGTGAATGACCACAAGTGTACCCATCTGCCATGGGTCTGAGGGGGGCGGTCCCTGCTCTATGGGGAGCTTAGACTGCAATAAGGATCTGAATGTGGTCAGAACCCCAGAGTCCTGTTCCTGGGACAGAAGCAGACCTCAGAAGTCTCCATCTACTCCCTTACCTTTGGTGGACTGAGCATTCAGGGCGCAGCTGCTGGGTGTCTTTTCAGGCCTGCTTCTGTTTTTTTGGATTTGGGCTACCTGGCTGCTCTGAGTACCATGATTGTGCTGAGGGCCTGGGCTTTGCCCTCGCACTGGCAGAGGTCTCCCTGCTGATTTTCCAAGTTGTGCTTGGTGCTCCCTGGGGGGCAGGTCAGGAAACTGCTTCTGCTGCTAGGAGCTGGAGCTCCCAGCCCTGGGGCTAGGAGCTGGAGCTCTCAGGTGCCCTGGGGCTCTTACCAGGAAGCTGGAGTTCCTTCATTCTAGTGGGGCTGCCCCTCTAACTCCAAGGAACAGAGTTTTCCCACTATTTTCCAGGTTACCTTGAGCTGGAGAATTGCCTCACTGGATCTTTCTGTGGGTTCTGTCTCTCGAAAATTTAGAGTCATAATTTTAAGGTTTTTGAAATATTTTGGAGAGAACACCTAAGAGAGGCTCTTCTCCTGCTACCATCTTAGCTCCTCCAGGAAATTAATATTCTAATGGAAGAAATAACATGTATGTATTTATGTAATGACATTTAAAGAGTAAGTAGAAGGTAACCTTAGGATCTGGGAGAAGCAAAGAACTCCTGCAGAAAGTGGTATATTTCTTAAAGGAAGGAAGGATACTAAGCATCAAGGATGAAGAGGGAAAGCAGTTTTGGGATGGGATCAATAAGTTTCAAGGCACTGAGGCAGGAAATAGATGGTCTTGCAGCAAGAATAATAAGTTTCATCAAAGAGTACTTGGAGGAAAGTTGTGAAATGGAATAAGGAGAAAGGTTGTGAAAAACTTTAAATGCCAAAGAAAATATTTTGTTTTCATTTCTGAAGGTAACAGAGAGACACTGGAGTTTATTGAATATCAGAATGACATGGTAGGATCCAAATTTTGGGAAAATTACTTTGGTAACTGTGAAATATGGATTGGAGGGGAAAATGTTTGAATCATGGAGATCAAATGGGCTATTGTGATATGTCTAAGTGAGAGAAGTTAAGGATATGAACTAAGGTTAGGACTGTGTGAGTTGGAATAAGAGAAGGTACATGTATATGAAAGATGTAGAGAGAGAAATGGCGAGATCTGGCAACTGAATTGATATGTGGGATGAGGTCCAGTGAGGAGTCAAGGATGAGAGTAAGATTTGGACAGAAATAAGGAAGTTCAGAAGAGGGAAAGATTTGAGAGAAAGCAAATGAGTTCTGTTTGGGACATGTTGAATTTGAGATTCATATGGGATAATTTGAGATATCCAAGAGGCAGCTGATGATGTGGGACTAGACCTCAATAAAAGTCCTAGACCTGGACACACACACACACACACACACACACACACACACACACACAGAGGAATAATCTGCATCAAGATGATCATTGAACCCACAGGATCAGATGAGTTCACCAAGTGAGAGAATATATAGAGAAAAAGGGAGAACCCAGGATGGACCCATAGATGAAGCTTGATGTTCAGTAAGTATAATATGGATGAAGACCCAGGAAAGGATCCTTAGAAGAAGCAGTTTGATCAGAACCATGAAAACCCAGAAATGAGTATCTGTAAGGCAATGCACAACAGTCATATGCTGCAGAGATAATAACAAGAACTCTCAATAGTTGACATTTAGATCCATCTACTATGTTTTAGTCACTGGGCTAAACACTTTACATTAAATCTTCACAGCAACCCTGGGAGGTAAGTGCTATCTTCATTTTACAGATGATGAAACTGAAGCAAACAAAGGTGAAGTGACTTGCCCAAGGTTTCACGGCTAGTAAGTTTCTGAGGCTAGATGCCAACTTTGGTCTTCCTGACTCCAGGTGAGCACTCTATCCACTTCATCACCTAGCTACATTGGATGTTAAAAAAGATGAATAGGGAGAAAAGGTCACTATATTTGGAGAGAGTAGTTTCAGCCAAATGTTGAAGTTGGAGGCCAGATTGCTGAACATTTAGAAGAGAGAGGAGAAGAAAGTGGAGACACCAAGTATAGATGACTTTTTCAAAGAATTTAAGTGGGAAAGGAAGTTAAGATGTGTAATAATAGTAAGGCTGCTAGGATCAAGGTTTTTTTTTTTTAAGACAGGGTAGACATGGATATATTTCTAGGCAGTAGAGAAATAACCAATAGAAAGTGAAAAATTTAAGAGATTGGATAATGGTCAGGGCAATGTAATGGAGGAGAACAGAGAGAATGGAGTCAAGGGTATAAGGACAACAGGGGGCTGATCTCAGCAAGAAGGGCCACTTCTTCATTTGAGAGAGGAACAAAAGAGAACATAGTGGGTAATGATTTCTTTGGCATAGATTTGTTGGTGAATCCAGTAAGCTTGGTTTCATGTTTTCCTCCAGTTCTATTCTGCCTCGTGTAAATAGAAACAAAGGCTGCAGATGGTGGGAATAATTTGGTGTTGACTTAGCAAGAAATGAATGTTAACGGGATAAACGAGCAAGGGATTCAAGAGTAGATGATTGTATAGAATTGAAAGAATGAGGGGCTGAGTTTGGGAAGGAAGAAGATTGAAAATTCAATGAGGGTAATGACCTGGGAAAGGCTCAGAAATGGAAGGACTAGAGGCCCTTCAGATAAAGGATAATGGAATTAGAGATTCTAAGTCACAGGTAAAGATGGAAAGATAAATGATAATGATCAGATAGGGGAATTTCAGAGTTCACGAGCATGGAAGTGGAATATTTTTGGGTGATGGTAAGATCAATGCTAAAATCAGTTCTGCATAGAAAAGGAGAATAAAAAATGGGCCATGGAAATTGAGTAGATTAAAGAAATATTTGAAGCAAGTATTTGAGGGACACATACACACATGTACACAAGCCCCTCTATTGGGTTTATTTTAGTTTTTTTGCAAGGCAGTGGGGTTAAGTGGCTTGCCCAAGGCCACACAGTTAGGTAATTATTAAGTGTCTGAGGCCGGATTTGAACTCAGGTACTCCTGACTCCAGGGCCAGTGCTCTATCCACTGCACCACCTAGCCACCCTTATCCACTGTGCCACCTAGATGTCCCACAAGCCCCCCTATTGTGAACGCAGAAATTGGGATGAAAAACTATTTTTTTTAGATTTTTTTTGATTTTTTCAAGGCAATGGGGTTAAGTGGCTTGCCCAAGGCCACACAGCTAGGTAATTATTAAGTGTCTGAGGTCGGATTTGAACCCAGGTACTCCTGACTCCAAGGCCGGTGCTCTATTCACTGCACCACCTAGCTGCCCGGGATGAAAAACTATTAAGGTGACTCTAAATTTATTGTGAAAGGAAGGAGAATAAACTGGGAGCTGGTAGTTAAGAACCAGAAGGATGTGCATTAGGTAATACATTTGAATTGTATGAATCTCCAAGGAAGATAAATTGTAGAGTGATCATGGAAAGGGGGGGGAGAGAGAGACAGAGACAGAATCAGAGACACACACACACACACACACACACACACACACACACACACACAGAGAGAGAGAGAGAGAGAGAGAGAGAGAGAGAGAGAGAGAGAGAGAGAGAGGGAGAGGAGTTGGGGTTGGGGGGGACTGACAGTGAGGAGCAAGGTGTTCCTGGAAGTTAACTCGGAGGCCATGGAGATTATCTTGTATCACTTAGCAACACTGCAGCTATGCCCAGACCTCTAACTACATCTTTCCAATAAATGTCCAAACCTCAGATGGCAGAAATGCCAGCCTTGGGTCATGAGAACTTAGTCCATTCTTCTCCTTTTCCATATGTGGAAACCGAGGCCCAGAACGGAAAAATAACTTGCTCTGGGTTACATAAGTTATGCAGACACATTCTGAATCAATGATCTGTTAACAGGCTGCTGGCCAATTTGCCAGAAGTCTCTGTGCTTGCTCACTGATATTTTATAAATACAAGTATTGAAATAAGAAAATCATGTATAACTCAAAATGGAAACTTAATAACATTTTATTTTCAAGCAGCTGGTAACAGGCTATTTACAAACTATAAAGAAAAATATATAAATAAAAAGTTTCTAAAAAAAAAGGAGAAACACCTACAGTTGGCAGTAACTAGGGTCAAAAGAAATGAAAACACATTCTTAGTTTTACTGAAACCTTTAGAAATTCTGAAAGAATGAAGCTGAGAAAAATCAGGAGGAGGACTGTGTGTGTGGGAGAGGGCACTGTCAATTTGCTTTCAGCTAAAAATTTTAATTCTTGTTAAATAAACCCAACAAGTTGGCTTCCAAACTATGCTATTAATAGGAATGTTCCCTTAAAAAGTATTTTAGTGTAAACAGGTTTTTTTCCCCCCCTCAACAAAATCTTCCTCCACCTACTGGTACTTCAGA
Organism: Macrotis lagotis; assembly: GCF_037893015.1. Taxonomy (NCBI): domain Eukaryota; kingdom Metazoa; phylum Chordata; class Mammalia; order Peramelemorphia; family Peramelidae; genus Macrotis; species Macrotis lagotis. Next base: position 673,384,101 of record NC_133666.1, read on the forward strand.
CACAGCAGACTCAGACCATAAGGAGAAAAACAGAGCAAAACAATTTCCAAACCAGGAAGCTTTTGGTATATATGAAAGTATGGAAGGGAACTTGAAATTATCTACATCAGCTCTTTCAACTTTACATAGAGGGAAACTGAGGATCCGGGAGGGAAATTAATTTATCTATGTTCACATAGGTAGAGAGTAGCCATCTCTGGGCTTTCATACACAGGTTCTCTGACTCCAAACCTAAGACCCGCGATTGAATCTTAACTCTCTTAGATTGAATAATTTCCCTCCCTGAGCCTCAGTTTCCCTATCTGTAAAGTGAGAGAGCTGATGTAGATGATCTCAAGCTCCCTTCCATACATATATATACATATATGTATATACATATATGTATATACATATATGTATATATATATACATACAAATATATATATATATATATATATATATATATATATATATATATATATATATATATATATATATATATACCAAACCTCAAGAGCTATGTGATCTTGGGCAAATCACCTTACTTTTCTGCATAATGCTTTCCTCATTTGTTGAATCAAAGAGTAGAAATAAATTCCTCTGTTTCTGCTGCTGTCAATCTGTGATTTATATGTTGTTTCACTTACTAGATCAGATGAAGTTTGAAATTTAAATGGTGAGTGTAAAGTGAGGGAAGAAAAAAAGGAAAAAAGAAAAAGGAAATTGATATGATAATTTTATTATATATTTAAAAGGAATAGCAAAATAGATGTGCAGTTTCATGAATAATCATCTTTTTATTATATTCTCTTATGGAAATGCTTGCTTTATTTCATAAATTAAAAATAAAATAAATAAATAAATGTGGAAAAAAGAAATTCAAGTGGTGGAAAACTAATCCTGGAAAGGGAGAGATAAAAGCTCTCTAATTTTAATTATCAGTTTCCCAGAGACAGCAGATGGGAGGCATTATGATGATATATATTCTAGTGAAATCTAACATCAACATCACTATAATTGGTTTTTTTGGTTAGGTTTTTTCGAGGCAATGGGGCTAAGTGGCTTGCTCAAGGCCACACAGCTAGGTAATTATTAAGTGTCTGAAGCCACATTTGAACTCAGGTCCTCCTGACTCCAGGGCCGGTGCTCTATCCACTGCGCCCCCTAGCCGCCCCAACATCACTATAATTGTCAGCAGTATTGAGCATTATTTAGCACCTACAGTGCATCAGATGCTGTATTAGACACTGTACATACAAAATATCCATCTCCTTCACCTCTCCCAAGTCTCTGGCAGTTTTTTTTGCCAAATAATCTTCATGTAGAAATATCTGGAGGCCTTTCTCCATCTTAATTGTCCTTCTGTGAACACTTTCTGATTATCAATATTTTTCCTAAAATGAAGCAGCCACAACTGAATAACACACTTTAGATATGGTTAGCCCAGGGAAGAGCCTGTGCTGACAACCCCTAGCTAGTTTTGGGTATTAGCCTTCTCTTAGTGACCCTTAAGATCATCATAGCTTTTGTCTATCAATTAACTGACAAGCATTTATGGAGCACCTACCATATATCAGGTTCTGTGGTAAGCAAAAATCAAACAGGTCCTGCCTTCAGAGAAAGACATTCAGAAGTAAATTTAGAACAGATACAAAATACAAGGCAGTTTGGAGAAGGATAGCTCGAATGGGAAATTATGGGATTAGGGAGATCAGGAAAAGCTTCAAGGAGACTGTGATGCCTTTGCTAAGTTTGAAAGAAAATCGGGAATTCCAAGAGATAGAGGTGAGGAGGGAGAGTATTCCAGGTATGGGTTGTAGTCAGCTGAAAGAGACAGGGGCAGCTAGGTGGCGCAGTGGATAGAGCACCGGCCCTGTAGTCAGGAGTACCTGAGTTCAAATCCGACCTCAGACACTAATACCTAGCTGTGTGGCCTTGGGCAAACCACTTAACCCCATTGCCAGAGACAGAATCAGGAGAGGGGATACCATGTTCAAGGACCAGCAAAAGACTCATTGCCTTGGAGAGTTTAATTCAATCCACTTTAATAAAGATGCATTAAGTTCTAGGCATTGGGCAGCAAATAAAATAAAGAAAGATGGTCCCTGCTTTCAAAGAGATCACAATCATGTGGGGAAAGACAGTAAACAAAGGGAAGCTGAAAAGGATGGTGGTGGGGGAACCAGGGGGCACCTTGTGCCGTATCATGGTGTTCTTTCTTTAGAATATAAACCTAGCAGAGCTGGTGATGGAAAATGGAGTGACCTGGAAAGTTTGTATTGGAGCTCTCTATAAAGGAAGGCTCTGGGAGGAGTTTGGGGCTCCATTCTCCTATTTTCCAATCAGAGGAGAGAGGCGATTGAAGGAGCTGAGAAGGAGTAGAGTGTTAAAAACTGAGTCAAGCAGCTTGATGATGAGATTTTATGTGACCCACTTATCTTCTTGTGAGGCAGGGCTCAGACCAAGTAGAGTTGCATTGGAAAATGGAGGGGAGAAAAGTGTAAAAAAACCTGCAAATGTAGGAGGTTTAGGGGACACAACAGATAGGGGCCAGGTCTGAAACCACAAAGACTCAACTTTTTGAATTCAACTCTGACCTTCAATACTGCCCAGTTGTGTGACCCTGGGCAAGTCACTTCACTCTTTTTTTTCAAATTATTTAATATTTATTATCATTTTGTACAAATAATGCTTTTTACATTAATAAAATCTTCTTGTTTAAGAGTAAATGAAATAGCCCCTCCCCCATAAATATAGACTCACTTGAGCAATAAAGGGGAGAGAAAAAGAAATTAAAATAAAAAAAATACTAGTAATAATTGTAGGTATGGCACTTCACTCTTTTTACCTCAGTTTTCTCTTCTGTAAAGTGAACTAGAAAGGAAAATGACAAACTACTCTAGTATCTTTGCAAGAAAACCCCAATGGGGACATGGAGAGTCAAACAACTGAAGAAGGAGAAGGAGGAGGGATTTGGATGTGAAAAACTTAAAATGTCCCCTCCTATTGTACTTTCAGGTTAATAAAACCCTTAGCCATTTTACAGATGATGTTCTCTTTATATCTGCTCTATCTTTTTCTCATGAAGTGGGTTTTTTGAAACTAACTTTACATTTACCCCGTTAAATTTTACCTTATTGGATTTGGTTACTTCTCCATTACTCCAGGATCAAATATAAACTCTTTTGTTTGGTTTTTAGAACGCTTTCCAACTCAACTCCTTCCTCCTTTCAGTCTTTTTACCCATTGCTCCTTTCCATGAACTCTATGATCTAAAGTTCTAACCTATTGAAATCTTACTGAATCCTAAACAGATGTGTGCTGATAAATGTTTAACAACTGGGTCTCTGAAAAAAAAACGAATGCATGTTGGATATACTATTTTATAAATTTAATCTGCATCAACATTTTTCTATCACTTTTAAAAGTCTAGATAGTCACCAAAACACTCAATTGAGCCTGTTTTTGCAGCACCTGCCAATTTCCAAGGTATAAAGGAACATTTACTGACAAACTATAAACTGGAAATTTATTATTTCACTCTCACTAGTCAGTTTGAACTGGTTTCAGTGTACACCTGATCCTGACTCTTTGCCAATTTTGCGTCACCTGAGAAAGTTATCATTTAATATTGATCCATTTATGTTTGTTGCTGTTGTTCAGTTGTTTCAGTTGTGTTCAACTCTTCAGGACCCCATTTGAGATTTTCTTGACAAAGATACTGGAATGGTTTGCCATTTCCTTCTCCAGTGTGTCCCCTTTTTAGGAATAAAGAACTGAGAAAAATAAAGGTTAAGTGACTTGCCCAGGGTCACATAGTTAGTATGTGAGGTCTGATTTGAACTCAGATCTTTCTGACTCCAGGGAGGTGAACTATTCCCTTGATTACTTAGGTGCATCTTTATCCAAATGGTAATTAATTGGATAAAATTGGAGATGGCATCCTTAAAAAGCTTGCAATGGCTTGAATGATACTGTAAAGGTTTATTTAACCTAAAATATTCTGCTATTTTTTTATTTTTTTATTTTAGGTAATGGGGTTAAGTGACTTGCCCAAGATCACACAACCAGGCAATTATTAAGTGTCTGAGGCCAGGCAATTATTAAGTGTCTGAGGCTGGATTTGACTCCCAGAACTCCATCCACTGCACCACCTAGCTCACCCTGTACTCTGATAGTTTTAAAAAGAATTTATTAAACTAAGCTGTTAACAAATATCTTATTTGATCCTCATAACAATCCAGGAAGGCAGGTGCTATTATTTACAGATAAGGAAACTGAGAAATACAGAGGTTAAGTAATTTTCCCAGGAAACTTTGACTCACAAAGTTAGTGACCAGCATTAAATTCAGGTTTTCATGACTTCAGGAACTAAGTTCTATTCACTGTGCCACCTAGCAGTCTCTGTTCCTTTAATAATAGCAATTTTAAATTCAGGATTGTGTATAAAAAGAAATAATGGATTTTGAGTGAATAAACCTGGTTTTGAGTCGCAGTTGTAATGCTAGATAAAGAAAATGGAGTCCGCATACCTCAGTTTTCTCATCTAATAATGGGAATACTAAGACTTGAAGAAGGAAAAAAGAATTTCTCAGGATTATTGCAAATAAAATTGTTTGCAAATCATAAAGTACTTTGAAAAAGGGAGTTTATTGAAAAGAAATATATGAACTGAATTAAAGTGAAATGTGCAGAACTGGGAGAAGGCTGTACATAGCAACAGCGATATTGTACCAACTCAGGAAGTCTGAAAGACTTCAATACTCTTATCAAGACAACGATCCAAGACAACTCTAGAGGATTTATGAGAAAAAATGCCATCTACCTCCAGAGAGAGACTGGATGAAATCTGAGTGCAGATCATTCCATTTTCTTTAATTTTCTCATTTTCTTTCTTTGTTTTTTTGTAATATGGCTAATACGGAAATGTTTTGCATAATTTCACATTCATGACTGATATATTGCTTGCATTCACTTTTTAAAATTTAATTTTATTTATGTAAGGCAATGGGGTTAAGTGATTTGCCCAAGGTCACACAGCTAGGTAATTATTACTTGCATTATCAATGGATAAGGGGGGCAGGAGGGAGAGAATTCAGAACTCAAAATTTTAAAAAATGTTAAATATAAATAAATAGTAAATTTATTTTAAAATAGGATTTTAAAAAGCCATCATCATCATCATCACAATTATTTCTTAGGGAAAAGAATGGAGGTAATGGAAAGGACAAAGTCAGGAAGACTGTCACCTCCAACTGCTCAATAAACTCCAATGACTTTCTATTATCTTCAGGATCAAATACAAATTCCTCTGGCATTTAGTCTAATCTTACTCCTCCCCCACACACTCTACAATCCAGTCACACTGGCCTCATTGTTGTTCCTCACACAAAACGCTCCATCTCCTATCTCTTCATCCTTTCCTTGGCTGTCCCATGCTTGGCATGTCCCCTCCCCTTCTTTTCTTAGCTTCCTTCAAGACTCAGAAAAAAATACCACTATCTGAAGGAGGTCTTTCTAGTTCTTCCTTTCTCCCACTAATCCCTTGCCCTCTCAGATTACCTTCCCTTTTCTACTCTCCATATAGTGTTTGTACCTGGTTATTTACATGTTTTCTCCATTAGATCTTGATCTCTGACAAGATATTATGAGAAATTCCATTTCCCAGAGTTAAGACCCAGCAAGCAGGCCGTATCCTAAGCTTGGCATAACAATTCTTTGCTCTCTGGATAATCTCAGCCTCCGGGTGACTTCCAATAGTTTCACATCAGCATCAAGTGGTCTCTGAGCTTGGACCAGAATGAAGGCTTGTTATGAATCCAACTTTTCTCATTGTTGTTATCATTCTTCACTGTCAGGGCTACAGTCTACTGCCCAGTCATAGGTATAAGTGCTGAGATCTCCCACACTGCCTTGGGTCCCTCCCATGAGGGGTGGGATTCCAGCTTACAAATCTTTCCTTTACTGTGAAATTAGTTAAACTTCTATTGTTTCCTGACTCTCCTATCTCTAGGGGTTCAATTCAGCTCCAGTTATTCATAGGTTAGAGTTCTGGTATGACTGACAGCTTCTTAAGGGGAAAGGTTATTTTTTGTTTTTTCTATAGTCCCAGGGCCTAGCATATTTTCTGTTGTTCAGTTGTATCTGACTTCTATCCATGGGGTTTTCTTGGGACTAAGAAGTTAAATGACTTGGTCAAGGTCATACAATCTAGTGAAGTCTTTATTAAGTATTACTATTGGGTAGCTAGGTGTTGCAGTGGATAGAGCACTGGCATTGGAGTCAGAAGGACCAGAGTTCGAATCTAGACTCAGATAACTGATACTAACTAGTTGTATGGCCCTGGGCAATCCTGATTGCCTCCAGAGCCATCTCCAGTCATCTTGATCCATATCTGGCCACTGGACCCAGATGGTGCTGGAGAAGAAAGTGAGGCTGGTGACTTAGCACAGTCCCTCTCATTCAAATCCAATTCATATACTTGTCATGGCATCACCTCCCTGATGTCACAGTCTTCTTCGAGAATGAAATATTAATATTAAGTATTAAGTACCAGGCACTGTTCAAATTAAAACAAAAAGAAATCCAGTCACTGACCTCAAGATGTTTACATTCTAACCAGAAAAGACAAAACATAAAAGGAAACTAAAAAAGGTAAGGGAAAGAAAGTTGAGGAAGGCACCTCTCAAAGCACTATAGAGATGCTATTACTGCTACTATTACCACTATTACTGCTGCTGCCTGGATATCACTACTTCTATTCCTGCTAAATCTATTCAGGCTGCTACTACTATTACTGCTGCTGCTGTTACTACTACCCCTTCTACTGCTACTGCTCTATTACTATTGTTACTATTTCTGCTGCTTCTTTTAAATATATTTTTAATAGTTTTTTGGTTTATTTATTTTATATTATTACAATAATCTTGTTGTGAGAATAAACATAACCCCCCCCCCCCAGAAGATGAGAAACCTCAAGAATAGTGAGAGAGAAAAAAATGTACCCCAGTCTGTATTCAGATTCCAATGGTTCTGTCTCCGGGATAAGCTGCCTTCTTTATCATAAGTTCACCAAAGAAGTTGCTTCATTATTTTCCCCATAGTTGCAATTACTAGCTGTGTTTATCTCCACTCTATTCCTTCCCCTCTCATTTATTCTATTCTCTTTCTCCTTTCACCCTGTCCCTGTTCAAAAGTGTGTTGTATCTGAATACCCTCTTCCATGATATTCCCTCTCTTCTATCACCTATTCCCCTCCTCTCCCCCATTCCTCCTTGTCCCATCCCTTTCTTCTCATTTTTCTCTAGGGTAAGATAGATTTCTACATCCTTTTATGTATGTTATTTCGTCTCTGAGCCATTTCTGATGAGAATGAAGGCTCACTCATTCCCCCTCATCTTCCCCCATTCCACTCCATTGAAAAAAACTTTTTCTTGACTCTTATGTGAAATAGCTTAGTCCCTTCCTCCTCTCCTTTTTCTTCCTCCCAGCATTTTCCTTTATCAGCCATTGACTCCATCTTTTTACTATATTATACCATTATATTCAGCTCCTTCCTGTGCCTTGTCTATATATGTTCCTTCTAACTGCTCTAATAAATGAGAAAGTTCATATGAGTTATCAGTATGTTCTTCTTATGCAGGAATGCAAACAGTTCAACATCACTTAGTTCCTCATAGTGATTCCTTCTCTCATCCATCCCTTCAGTGGTTCACCTGAGTCCTGTGACTCAGTTTGAAGATCAAACTTTCTGTTCAGCTCTGGTTGTTCCAATAGGAAAGTCTGAAAGTCTCCCATTTCATTGAAAGTCAATCTTTCCCCCTGAAAGAGGATGTTCGATTTTACTGGGTAGCTGATTCTTAGTTGTAACCAAGATTTTTTAGATTTTTTGCCTTCCAGAATGTCATATTCCAAGCCCTTAATGAAGATGCTGCCAGATCCTGTGTAATCCTGACTATAGAGCCATGGTAGTTGAATTGTTTGTTTCTGGCAGCTTTTACTATTTTCTCTTTGACTGGGAGTTTTGGAATTTGTCTATAATATTCCTGGAAGTTTTTCTTTTGGGATCTCTTTCAGGAGGTGACCAGTAAATTCCCTCAATTTCTATTTACCCTTTGCTTCTAGGATCTCAGGGCAATTTTTCTGTGTTATTTCTTGAAAAATGAAGTCTAGGCTCTTTTCCTGGGTGTGACTTTCAGGTAGCCCAATAATTTTTAAATTATCTCTTTTGGATCTGTTTTCAAGGTTGGTTGTTTTTCCAGTGAGATTTCACATTTTCTTCTAATTTTTGACTTTTTTTGGAAGAGTTTTATTTCTTCCTGATTTCTCACAAAGTCATCAACTTCCTTTAGTTCTATTCTGCATTTGAAGGAGTTATTTTCTTCAGAGAGCATTTTTATCTCTTTTTCCAGCTGACCAATTCTACTTTTTAAGGCATTCTTATCATTTACCTTTTGTGTTCCTTTATCCATTAGGCCTAAACTCGTTTTTAATATATTATTTTCTTCAGTTATTTTTGTATTTCTTTCACCAAGCTGTTGATTTGGTTTTCATGATTTATCTGCATTGCTCTCATTTCTCCTCCTAATTTTTCCTCTACCTCCCTTAATTGCTTTTCAAAGCCTTTTTTGAGCTCATTGATAGCTTGAGCTCACTTTCTATTTCTCTTGGAGTTTTTGGATATGGAAGCTTCAAGTTTGTCATCTTCTGAATCTTCCATGGGACCAAAGTAATTTTCTATGGTTAGATTCTTCTTTTTCTTTTGTTTGCTCATTTCCTCAGCCCATAACTGATTTATTGCACGTCCAAGGCTTTGGGTTTTTTTGGGGATACCTCACTGGGACCTTAATTCCTCCAAGGTCTTATGAGAGGATCTGATTGCTTTCTTGCTTGTTCTTTGATATATGGATGACCAGAGGTCCTCCCCTCTGCCCTGGTTGTGAGGAGAGTCCTTGCTTGGCTATGGTGGTATGAGAACCCAGACTGTAACCTGGATCTGAGTGTGGACAAACAGCATAGTCGTGTCCCAGGGGAAGCAGAGAGATTTCTGCAGTCTCCCCTGACCCCCTTAGCATCTGTGGGATGCACCCTGGATGTGCAAGCTGGCTTCCCTGATTCCCACTGCAGGTTCTCACCACAGGCTTGCTCTGAGGCTGGTGCTTACTCTGAACTCACTCTCTTACCACCCCTTCAAGCTGTTCTTGGTGATCTCTGGGCTGTACTGTGCTGAAGCCATGGCTTTTTTTCCAGTCCCTGGTACTGGTGAAACAGACCATTCCTGAGGAACTTTCTTTTAGTCCTGAGGAACTTCTAAGGTGTCTTGGACTGGGAAATTGTACCACTTAGTCTTTCTGTGCCCCTTTAAATTTTTGTTCGAGTGATAATTTGACAGTTTTTGGAGTTTTTTTCGGGATGAGTTTCTGGGAAGTCCTGCCTTCATGCCTCCATCTTGGCTCAGCTCCCTACTTCTGCTGTTTCTAATACTACTACTACTACCACTACTATTATTACTTCCACTGCTGTTGTTGCTCTTACTGATCTTGTCCTTCAGTATTGAAGAAGACCAAACATTACTATTTTTGAGACAAATTAGTGTGTCCTGCTGTGACTGATCAGATCAATATGAGTTCGGAATGCTCTATTACAATTCGGGCACAAATAGTCCATGTGAACACTTGGGGGGCTTACTCTGAACTTACGTATATCATGTTTTCTTTCAGCTGCTTCAATTCTGCCTTTCTCATAGAGCATAGCATCCTCACTGATGAGGACACACCATGCTGAGTAGTCCACTACCAGTGTCTCCCATACTGTAAATCAGTTCTAAAGTTTTTAAGAGAGACCTTCAGGGTGTCCCAGTATCATTCTTCTGTTCCCCTTGTGAGCACTTGCCCTGTGTGAGTTCTCCATAAAATCAGACTTTTTGGCAAACATACTTCTGGCATTCTAACAACATGCCCAACTATTATATTTGCAATCTCTGTAGTAATGTTGGAATGCTTGGCAGTTTAGCTTGAGAAAGGTCCTCAGTGTCTGGTGTCTTCTCCTGCTAGGTGATCTTCAGAATCTTCCTAAGACAATTTATTTTTTTAATTTAAAAACATTTTTTTTTCCTAAGACAATTTAAATGGAAGTGATTCAATTTCCTAGGCATATAGCAATGAGGTCAGTACACCGGCTCTATAGACCTTCAATTTGTTAGTATAATACCTCTTTTCTCCCACATTTTCTTTCTGAGACTCCCAAATACTGAACTAGCTCTGGCAATGCATGTGTTAACTCATTGTCTATGTGTACTCCCTGGAAAGTACACTGCCAAAGTGAACATGGTTGATGTAGTGCTGACTGATGGAGCACCTGTGTTTTCTTAGTCCAAAATTAGCACAAGCAGCAGAAAATCGATCCATACTTTGTTGTATTTCAACTTCAGAGGCTGCATTGATTGCACTATCATCTGAAAACAGAAGATCATGCACTGACACTCCTCCACTTTGGTCTTATCTTGTAGCCTGAAAAAGTTGAAGAATTTACCATCGGTGTGGTAGCTGACTTTGATGCCATGTTCATCCTCAGTGAAAGTGTTTGGTAACAGGGCTGAAAACATCATGCTAAAAAGCATGGGAGCAAGGACACATTCTTGTTTCACTCCATTGGTGGCTGAGAAATCCTGAGAACATCATCCACTATCCAGAACCTGCTCAAATACGCTGTCATGAAATTGACATTCATACAGATGAACTTCTCTGGGAAACCAAATTTTGACACACTTTTCCATAAACCTTCATGATTGAAAGTATAAAAGACCTTAGTGAAATCTACAAATGTTGTACACAGATCTCTGTTCTGCTCCTGGCATTTTTCCTGAAGTTGTCAGGCAGCAAACACCATATCAATTCTTCCTTGCCCTTGACTCTTTTTGAAGCTACACTGACTTTTAGGTAGATGACCATCTTTCAGGTGAAAGATTAGCCTATTGAGAAGGATTCTGGAAAGAGTCTTATCACAATGACTAAAAGATTGTTATAGGACAATCTTTTCTCTTTATCTTTATAGAGATGGACAGTGAGGGCATCCTTGAATTCTTGGGGGATAACCTCTTCATGCTATAGAACCTGGAAAATTTCAGTCAATTTTTGGATAAGCAATGGATCCCTCACCTTTTGGATCTCAGTGGAATAGAATCAGCACCAGGTGCTTTGCCACTTGAAAGGAATCTAATGGCATTCAAAACCTCTTCTTCAGTTGGAACTTCAGCCAGGGACTGATTGACTTCAGTAAATAGTCAATGCCTTCTGCATGGATTGATGATGGTCTGACAAGAACATTATGGAAGCATTTGACCCATCTCTCTAGGATCATATCCTTATCATTAATCAATAGTTCTTTGACTCATACATAGCTTTCAGGTCATCAGAAAAACACTTTGATGCTCATTTCATAAGTGCAACAATCAGGGACAATTCTGGGGTATCTGTGATGGAAAATACTATCTGTATCCAGAAAACAGAATTGTGGAGTTTGAACAAAGACCAAAGACTTACCTTTAATTTTTTTTTAAAAAACCCGCTTTCTTGTTATGTAATTCTGCTATCTCTTATATTTTACTTTATTTTTTCCCTTAAGGATATGATTTCTCTCTCAACACATTCAATTTAGATCAATGTATAGCATGGAAGCAATGTAAAGTCTATCAGACTGCTTTCTGTTGGAGTGGAGGGGAGTTAAGCAAGATTAGGGGAAAAATTGTAAAATTCAAAATTAAACAAACAAACAAATAAACAAACAAATAAATAAATAACTATTTGGAATCTGCATAAAACTGAATTTCATCTGCCTTCTTACCAAACCAAGAATCCTGTATCTCTCTAAGCTTCATTTATACTTTGCTTTTGATGGAATTAAATGCTTCTTAAAAATACTTGAACTACCCTGTTGGTAAACACTGTGGAATTCTTATTTTCATTAAACCAGTCTTGATATTTTCAAGTGTTCTGACCTAGAGGAGCAAATGCAGGGCTGTACACCAAATCTCTGACAGCTGCCTACTCTTTTTCTACTCCACTGTTTTCAACTCTGTTTTCCCTCCAAGTTCATAAAAACTGTTCCCATTCAGAGAGACACTCTAATCTCTGGATATTAATTCTTCTAGTATTCATTTTGCTTTGGGCTGCCACTTTGGTAGAATGTGAATATTTAGCTTGGAGAGGATGAGTCTATGATCAGTCCAGCAGTCTGCACCTCATATTGCTTTGTCTCTCTCAAATCCTGACTGTCTTTTCTCCTTACAATCACATAGTCTTTTGCATAGCAATGATTGCTATGAGGATACATCCAGGAAGTTTTATTGCATTTAGGTAAATGGAAGACAGTGTTTATGATGAGAAGGTCATGAGATGCACACTTCTTAAGTAGTAGGTGATCATTGCTGTTGCTGTTTCCAGCTCCATTTCTCCCAAGGACTCCTTGCCATGTCTGGTAGTCTGAGCCTACTCTAGCATTAAAGTCACCTGGAATTGTAAGCTTGTTCTCTTCTGGTACATCAATGACATGGTAGTCATAAAATTTTTCTTTGACTTCATCAGGGTGCATCATGGTGAAGCACAGGCACTGATGATGGTGGCACAGTGTTTTCTTGCAAGTGGCAATCTCATTGACATGACCCTGTCATTCACTCCTTTAGGTAGGCATTCAAGAATGTTGACTGGATTCGTTTTTTTTTGCAAGGCAATGGGGTTAAGTGACTTGCACAAGGTCATACAGCTAGGTAATTATTAAGTGTCTGAGGCCCAATTTGAACTCAAGTCCTCCAGAGTCCAGGGCTGGTGCTCCATCCACTTCAACACCTAACTGCCCAATAGTAATACTTAATAGACTTCACTAGACTGTGTGACCTTCATTTGTCAACCTTGCTTCACTTAGGGCTGCAATTTGGATATGATACCTTCTGAGTTCTCTTGCAACAAGAACTATTTTCTTTCAAGTCTATTGGATCTTGTGTTGTCTATGAATGTGTGCACATTCCATGCTCTAATGGTAAGGGTAACCTTCTTTGAAGAAATTTTTGTAGATTTTTTTTGTGTCTCCATCACAGGGTGGGATCTCTCTCTGTCTGTCTCGGTAATTAGGCCAGGGCTGGGTAAGTAGACAATTTTTAGGGCACATTTCTAGCCTCTTCCTCACACCAGGTGGTGAGCAGCGTGATCCTTAAAAGGAATGCTCAGTCACCCAGGGGGCTGCCAAATCCCCCTGTTGTTTTCAGTGGGGCTGTCCAGGTACAGGGTTGTGACTACAGCTCCCAGTGTATCCATACCTACTGCTTTGATACTTGCCTGTCACCACAAGATGTTGAGGAATAGTAAAGTATGGGTGATGTCTTTTGATGTGGGCATAAATTGGATTTAAGTGAGGCAGAGCTGCATGAAGTTGTCATCCTTACTCTCTCTTACAAAGTCATCATGATCCAGACTTAAGGCAACAGATGATGGCTCTAGATGCAATGGATGACCTTGGCATCTTCGATGTCTAACAAGGTCTAAACCTGCTTTAGCTGCCTTCATGGCCGTTGGAATAAAATGTTCTCATCTGCCCGTTCCACCAGTGGAAGACTTCATATGCTTGGGATAGACACCCTCTCCAACTGGCAGATAAGTTTGAGACTCCCTTGGGTTACCCTCTACTTGGTTTAGTCTGCCTGCCGAAACAGCTTGTGGCTGCTGTGTGAGAGATAGGTGACTCAGGTAGACATCAAAGGTGCAAAGCAACTTTGAAAAGGGTTTGGCAGCCACAACAGAGATATGAGTCTTCCTTGAATGTACCTTTTACTGTTGCTGCTCTTACTACTGCTGCTTCTGTTTCTACCATTACTTTTCCTGCTACTATTCCTGCTACTACTTCTGCTGCTACTCTATTCTACTACTACTACTACTACTACTACTATAACTATTACTACTACTACTTCAACTACTATTAGTTCTATTGCTACTATTTTTGCAGCTATTGCTGCTGCTGCTACCATTCCTATTGCTACTGCTGCTCCTTTTGCTAGTACTATTGTACAGTGAATACAAAGAAAGACAAAAAACTTGTCCAAATCTTTTTTTTTTTTAGCAAGGCAAGTGACTGCCCAAGGTCACACAGTTAAGTTTTAAGTGTCTGAGACTGGATTTGAATTCAGGTCCTCCTGACTCCAGGACTGGTGCATCACCTAGCTGCCCCAGAAGGTGGGATTTTTACTGGGCCTTGAAGGAAACCAGAAAAGTCCAGACATGGAGATGAGGAGAGAGATTTCTAAGCATTAGGGATTCAGGAAGTGGAATGTCTTGTGTGAGGAAGAGGAAGAGTCCAGTGCCATTGTATGGCAGAATATGTGGAGATGATGAGGGTAGAAGAAGACTGGAAAGGTAGAAAGGGATCATATCTGAAAGGCTTTGATTCCTTTCTCTTATAATTTGTTAAGTACAAAAAATATCATTTGACTCAATTGGGCAAAAATTTTTGTTTGGACTCTTTTCCATGAATGTATCTCCCCTCACAATTTAAAGCTTGTTCAAGGATTCTGGGAAGATGAAGCACTTTGCTTCCCAGAAGTAAACGACTCTGTTCAGTGACCCTTTATTAATAAACATCAGGTTTATTAATAAACTGCACCGGTAGAGAGTTTCTGTTCTAAGAGTTTTCTCTGACAAGGAAACAAGAAGTTCAATCTCAATTGAAAATAGAAAATAAGAAATAGACAACAGAAATGCTATTTGTCACCAATTTATAATAATTCCATCCAAAAGTAAAACCAATGCAAATGTCTTGTCCTTCCTTTTTTTTTAAATTTATTTTTATTAAAGATATTATTTGAGTTTTACAATTCCCCCCCCCCCCAATCTTGCTTCTCTCCCCCCACCCCTCCACGGAAAGCACTCTGTCGGTCTTTACTTTGTGTCCATGTTGTACCTTGATCCAAATTGGGTGTGATGAGAGAGAAATCATATCCTTAAAGAAGAGAAGAGAAGTCTCAGAGGTAACAAGATCAGACAATAAGATATCTGGGTTTTTTCCTAAATTAAAGGGAATAGTCCTTGCACTTTGTTCAAATTCCACAGCTCCTTATCTGGATACAGATGGCACTCTTCTTTGAAGACAGCCCAATATTGTTCCTGATTGTTGCACTGATGGAATGAGCGAGTCCTTCAAGGTTGAACATCACCCCCATGTTGCTGTTAGGATATACAGTGCTTTTCTGGTTCTGCTCATCTCACTCAGCATCAGTTCATGCAAATCCCTCCAGGCTTCCCTGAAATCCCATCCCTCCTGGTTTCTAATAGAACAATAGTGTTTCATGACATACATATACCACAGTTTGCTAAGCCATTCCTCAATTGAAGGACATTTGCTTGATTTCCAATTCTTTGCCACCACAAACAGTGCTTCTATAAATATTTTTGTACAAGTAATGTTTTTACCCCTTTTCATCATCTCTTCAGGGTATAGACCCAGTAGTGGTATTGCTGGGTCAAAGGGTATGCACATTTTTGTTGCCCTTTGGGCATAGTTCCAAATAGCTCTCCAGAAAGGTTGGATGAGTTCACAGCTCCACCAACAGTGTAGTAGTGTCCCAGATTTCCCACAACCCTTCCAACAATGATTATTATCCTTCCTGGTCATATTGGCCAATCTGAGAAGTGTGAGGTGGTACCTCAGAGAAACTTTAATTTGCATTTCTCTAATAATTAATGATTTAGAGCATTTTTTCATATGGCTATGGATTGCTTTGATCTCCTCATCTGTAAATTGCCTTTGCATATCCTTTGACCATTTGTCAATTGTGGAATGGCTTTTTGTTTTAAAAATATGACTCAGTTCTCTGTATATTTTAGAAATGAGTCCTTTGTCAGAATCATGAGTTGTATAGATTGTTTCCCAATTTACTACATTTCTTTTGATCTTGGTTTATATTGGTTTTATCTATGCAAAAGCCTTTTAATTTAATGTAATCAAAATCATCTAATTGGTTTTTGGTGATGTTCTCCAACTCTTCCTTAGTCATAAACTGCTCCCTTTTCCATAGATCTGACATTGTCCTTCCTTTTTGAAGAGGACCAATGGCATGATGGGTGATATCTTGACTTGAATCATGAATTGGAGTTAAGTGAGATAGAAATGCAAAAAACACTAGCTTTAATCCCTCTTCCAGGGTCATCATCAAAGTCTAGTAACTAGACAAAAGTCAAGATGACTGGTGATGGTCTGGGATGTAGTGGATGACCCTGATGTCGTCTATGTCTAGCCAAGCTTTAAGCACTCCACAGTATCTATTTCTGCTACCACATGACATTGGAACAAATTGGTCTCTTTTGCTCGTTCTGACTGGGAAGTCTTCACATGTTTGGGGTAGACATTTCTGTTGTTTACCCTCAATTTGGTTTGGCCCATTTTGGTTTTATGATGATTGTCTGTTTGAATATTTGAGTATTATTACTCTCTACAAGCCTCTGTGTTAAAATGCAAATATTCCTGGGAAGATAACTCCCCCTCAATTAATTGATATTAAGGTATTAATAACTTAGAAGAGAATAATAACTGATATTTTATATAGTGTCTTATATTATTTCTTTTAATTACAAACTGAAGGCCTTGGGAGTGGGGGTGTGTGGTCTTTGTTAGTGGCAATTTCTAAATGCTTTCATGGGTCAGTAGACAAAGGACTCCCTCAGCAATGTAGACTAAGGAGTTCCTGAGTTTAAAACTGGTCTCAGGTACTTGATGCTTACTAGTTGTGCTACCTTGGCCAAGTCATTTAACCCTGATTGCCTTATTTCCTGATCCATATCAAGCCACTTGTCCCATATGGCTCTGGAGGAGAAAGTAAGGTTGATGACTTAGCATAGCCCCCGCCCCAACTCAAATCCAATTCACAAGTATGTCATGGTATCAAGGTATCTCACTAATGCCATGGTCCTTTGTAAAATTTTTATTCATTTAAGGAAATGGGGTTAAGTGACTTGTCCAAAGCCACTTATTATTATATTATTATAATCAATAATCATAATTATTAATTAATTATAATTAATAATTAATAAATTATTATTATTAAATGTCTGAGACCGAATTTGAACTCAGGTCCTCCTGACTCCAGGGCCAGTGCTCTATCCATTGTGCCACCTAGCTGCCTCTAATGTCATGGTCTATTTTGAGAATGAAGGGCAAACATAATCAGACTGCAATGTCCTTGACTTTTCACTCTGTTTAACTGCTGCCCATATCCTCATGTACATCTTTACAGGAGATCCTCTTAAGGTGCTGTGGGGCCTTCTCAGTCCTTTGACATTCTATGGCTACCTGTGTAATACTGCTGGGTGGTTCAGGAGATAGTGATAGTTATTGAAAAGAGATTCTGGAAACAAATTCAACCTTTGACACTTTCTAGCTCTATAACCCCGGGGGAAAGTTACTCAACCTCATCTATAACAGGAGGATAATAAGAATACCTGCTTCCCATAGTTTTTAGGACAAAATGAAATAATTTCTGTAAAATGCTTTGCAAACCCTAAAGCAATATATAAATATTAGCTATCATTGGTGTTAATTTTTAAATCTCTTTACTTGATTGGTTCATTTCTTATTGCTATAATATATCTCTTTGTATTTGATATGTCCCAGACTATTTATGCTCAAGAGAGGTAGTGTTGATTAGTGGATAAAGACTTGGGTTCAGGTCCTACCTCTGAAACATGCTAAAGGTGTGATTTGGGGCAAATCAATTAGCCTTTTAGCCCAGGCAACTTTCTAGGGCTACTGGCACATCTTGGAGATATTTATTTTGGTTCTAGCCAATTGCAATACAGTGAATATAGAAATAAATCAAGTCACAAAATTTTGTTTTCCAGTGCTCATAAAAGCCATTCTTATACTACTGAAGTGCCATAGTATTATGTCTAAAAAATGCGCATACCTTAATTTTAAACTTTTTTTTGTTCAATCATTTTTTGTCATGTCTGACTCTTTGTGACCCCATTTGCAGTTTTCTTGGCAGGGATACTGAAGGGGTTTGTCATTTTCTTCTCTAGCTCATTTTACAGAAGAGGAAACTGAGACAAACAGGGTGAAATGACTTGTCCAGGGTCACATAACTAGTCAGTAGTATCTGAGGTTGGATTTGAACTCAGGAAGAGTACAAGGTCCAGCACTTTTCCCACTGTACCAACTAATATTTAAAGAATTAAAAAATGCTTTACTCCTAAAATATGCTAGCCACGATCTGAGCTTCACTGAATCCTAATCTTTTTGCTGGTGGAGGATGATGCCTCAGTGTTAATGGCTACTGACTGATCAGAGTGATGGTTGCCAAAAGTTGGGGTGACTATGGCAATTTCTTAAACTGACAGCAATGAAATTTGCTGAATCAATTGACTCTTCCATTCATGAAAGATTTCTCTGTATCATGTGATACTGCTTTATGGCATTTTTACCTACAGTAGAAATTCTTTCAAAATTGGAATTTCTTAAAATAAGAAAACAATGAAGTTCGCCAAATCAGTGGACAATTTCTTAAAATAAGACAGAAATGAAAATAACCAAATCGATTGATTTCCAATCATGAAAGATTTCTCTATATCATGTGATGTTGGATTATGGCATTTTTACCAACAGTAAAAATTCTTTCAAAATTGGAATCAATTCTCTCAAACCCTGCCCATGCTTTATCAATTAAGTTTATGTAATATTCATTGTTATATTTCAGGGTATAGGGAAACCCCAAAAGAGGGAGAGAGGTAGGGCAACAGCTGGTTGGTGGAGCAGTGATATCACATACAACATTTATCTATTAAGTTTGCCATCTTATATGGACAAGGTTCATGGAATCCCAAAACAATCACAATAGTAACATCAAAGATCACTGATCACAGATCACCGGAGAAGACATAAAAATAATGAAAAAATTTGAAATATTTTAGAAATCCTTAAAAGATGACACAGACAGAAGGCGAATACTGAGAGTCTTGATTAATGAACATTTGCCACAGAACTTCAACTTGTTACAAAAAAGTGCAGTATCTCTGAAGTACAATGAAGCAAAGAGCAGTAAAGCAAGGTATGTGTGTTTATCTTTTATATATCTCACACCCTGCAAGAATCCAATTGCAAATCCTGAAGCACTTTGCAAAGGTCAGCAACTGTTCTCATGTTTATAAATTGCAGGGAAGTTGCTATTCTGCTTTGGAAAAGGGCTTCCCTTCCCCCCCCCCCCCCCCAATTTTTGCTTAATAGTGTCTTCACCATTCCTAGCTGGAAAAAAGAAGAAGATCATTTATACCTCTCCTTGCCTAGCTCTATGACTTTGTTATCTAGGACTATCTCCAGTCATCCTGATCCAAATCTGGTCACTGGATCCAGATGGCTGTGGAGGAGAAAGTGAGGCTGGTGACTTAGTACAGCACCCCTTCACTCAGATCCAGTTCATGTGTGTGTCATGGCATCACCTCCCTGATGTCATGTTCTTTTTTGAGAATAAAGGACAAAACATTGTTAATATTAAAGACCTTAATTCAAAATGACCAAGGTCCCCCATTGTATCCAGACCATTTCTGATCCCTGGAGAAGTGAGGGTGGGGACTTAGCCCAGTCCTCCCTCTTTCAAATCCATCTCACTTGCATGTCATGACATTACCTCCGTGATGTCCTGCTCTTCTTCTGGAATGAAGGAAAAACATCATGACTTTTGACTCTGGGGTTCAGTTTCCTCATCTGTGAATTTATGCCCCACAATTGTGATTCCGCAGAAGTTGTGAAATCAGATAGCATCGACAGAAAATTATAGGTATTATGGATTCTGTTTCACAAAGTATAGTCCATAGGTATTTATATAAAGCAGTTGGTATGAGCCAGGCTGTGGGCTATGTTGGGGATAAGCAAGAGACAGTTCCTGTTTTCAAGGAGCTCACAGTCTAAAGGAGAGATAATATGCAAGCAATCAGGGACCAACAAGATAACTTGGGGGGGGGGGTTCAGAGGAAGGCACTAAGATTAAGGAGATCTGGAAATGCAGAGGGTGAGATTTTAGCTGACATTTGTTTAGGTTGTTTTTTTTTTTTGCAAGGCAGTGGGATTAAGTGACTTGTCCAAGGTCACACATTAAGGCAATTATTATGTGTCTGAGATTGGATTTGAACTCAGGTCCTCCAGACTCTAGGACTGGTGTGCTATCCACTGCACCACCTAGCTGCCTGATTTTAACTGACATTTAAAGGAATCTAGGGAAGCCAGGAGATTGGAGATGAGGGGGAGAACATTCCATGTATGGGAGGACAGTCAGGGAAAATTACCAGAGTTAGAGATGGAATCTTTTGTTTGAGGAACAGCCAGAAGGCCAAAGTCACTGGACTGAAGAGTTCCTGGAGAGAGTAGAATCTAAGAAGACTGAAGGGTGGGTAAATAAATAGAACACAGTCTAGAGTCAGGAAGACCTGAATTCAAATCTCATCTTAGATGCATTGGCTGTGTGACCCTGTGGGCAAGTCACTTAACCCTTTTGCCTCAATTTCCTCGTCTGTCAACTGAACCAGAGAAGGAAATGGCAAACCACTCCAGTATCTTTGCCAAGAAAACCTCAAATGGGATCATGACGAATTAAATAGAATGAAAAACAATTGAATAACAAGGACTTGGAGTGACAAATTGAGGGCTTTATTATTTGAACCTGGAGAAGACAGGGAGACACTGGGAGCTTGTTGAATGGGCTGTTGACAGGCTCTGAACTGGGCTTTAGAAAAATCTAGTCTAGGAAAGGATCTTAGAAGTCACCTTATCTAATTCTGGCATTTTACAGAGGAGGCCCAGAGAGGTTAGATGATACCCAGGGGGTAAAGTGGCACAGTAAGGACTTACATCCAATCTCACTGATTCCAGAGCCACTGGATCAGAGCAGCTTGGAGTTGTTGAAAGTGTTCCAGCCCTGGTATCTAGGTAACTGTCTCATTTGCTTCTCTTCCCTTTGGGTCCTAGAACTGGACCCAAAGTTTGAATAGTAATAATAATAATATCTGACATTTACAAAAATCTTTAAAGTTTGAAAAGCATTTAACACATATTTTCTTATGCCAACCTCATGACAACCAATGAAGTAAATAAATACTACTTCTGGGCCAATTTGCTAGATGAGGAAACTGAGTCTGAGAGATGTGACTTATTCAGGTTTACACACTAATGAGTATCTAAGTCAGAATTTGAAGTCAGGTGTTCTTGATTAGAAGTTGAGCACACCACCATCTACTAGGTTAATAACGTCTCTTAGTATAAGACACAGTGAAACATAATTTCTGTGACTTGGAGAGAATTCTGTTCACAGTCCAAGACCATCAATTTCATTGTCTAATATTAAAGTAAAGGTCACTGCATCCCCTTCTCTCCACTATCTTTGGTATATGAACTATTGTTGCTCTGCTAGGGTTTTCCCACCCAGCTTCTCACTTGAGTGACAGAATTTGTAAAATTCCCTGAAGGACTTTGCATATGACACCCTGGGTGAAATGCTTTCCTTTAGGACTGAGCTCTGTAGTCTTATTTATCTTGATTTGGTTACAAATGGGATTAAGTGATATAAATCCCAGCTCTGTCATTAACTAGCTGTAAGATTTTGGGTCATTTAACATCTGGGTCCCAATGTCTTTAATCTTTAAAAGGTGCTGACAGAGAGCAACTGTAGACAGCCCCAAAGTGTTCTCCAGTTCTCAAGTCTAACTTTGTGACCCTGGTGAAACTCTTAAGCATGGACAAGGTGCTGCTGTTGAAGTGTATTGAAACCTTTTCAGGACCCATATGACATTTGGAAATTTAAAATGACATTTGGAAAATTAAAATGACTTGAGTCAGGTGGTGAGCTGATAGATGATATGGTATATTAAGGTGGTGGAGGTAAAAGACTTTAATGAGACTGATAGCTCTCTCCTAATTTTTCCTTTGCTCCCTTTCCAACCCTCCTTTCCCCAATCCTCTCCCCTAATTTTTTCTTTCCCCTTCTTCCTTTTCTATAGTAAAAAATAAATAAATAAAACACTTGACTCCATCATCTCCATATTTTTAAATTTTTTTTGGTTTCAGTCATCTTCCTGGAGGAGAGATTAGTGCCACCTTGTCACCTGAAATTACTTAGAGGTGGAATAAGGGCTATGTGGAACTTGCTCTTTCATTAGGGAACACCTAATGAGAGCCGTTGGGCTCTCTACTTAGCTCAGGCCAATAGCTCTAGAAGGCACTTTTAATTTATTTGGGGAATTTGCCTTGGGAATTGCAGGGATAGTGTGAAGGTATTGGGGAGAACAATTCTGTGGGATGTTTTAGGGAGGAGTGTTACAGGGGTGGAAACTGGAGGTTCATTCAGCAACTCTTTGAACCCCTCACTTCTTGCTAAGGCGGGGGTCTAGGTACTCACCATGATCCAGAATGAATGACCTCATTAATTTTGGCTAGCTTTTACTATCAGTGTGTTAGGAAAGGGGCAGGCGTTGGATTAGCGCCCAGCCCTGGAAGGAGCCTGCAGAGGTTCAGTGACTTGGGGCCCATGGGTGGGGAGAGGAAGCTGGACTTGAATTCAGATCTTCCGATGCCAAATCCTGAGTTAACCCTTTGCTACCCTTTACGTGTAGTTTGGGGAGAGGGGTTCCATGACCGTGTTGGGCATGAAGACTTCACTTTCAGAGGTGGGGTGGGAGGGTGGGTGGTGGGGCTCTCTCTCCTGGAGTGGGTGGGGGACTTCACAGCGCCCACCCTGGCCCCTTTGCTCTCACTCCGGGAGCCCCTCCATCGAGCAACAAGTGCCTTCTTGCCGGGACCATCCTGGCTCCGGAGCCGGGCACTTTGGGTACCCCTTGGGGAGGGGCCAGGCGGGATTCCAGGGCCACTGGTGGGGGACTTGTTCGGGGGCGGAGCGGGGCCGAGGTTGGGGGGCGGGGGGCGTCGGGAGACTGCCGTGGACGCAGCTGCAGCGAGGCGGGCGCCCGGCCAGAGCGGGCAGCAGCGAGCGGAGGAAGCCGCGGGCGGAGCCCGGCTCGGGAGCGGGCGCAGCGCTAGCCAGGTGCGCGGGGGGCGCGGGCTGCCGAGGCGATGGGGAAGGGGCGCCCTGGGAAGCCTGGCACTCCTGGGTCCCTGCCGCCCCGAGGGAGCGCTGGGCGATGGGGGAGGGAGGTGGGGCGGATTGGGGGGTTCTGAACCCCAATATCTTAGCCCTGCTTTCTCCCATTCCCCCCCATTGGGGCAGGGCGGGGGTGGGCGCAGGCTGTACACCAGATCTGGGAGCCGGAGGGGAATCGGGACTCCCCACTGGGGCTCCCAGGCTTGGCCCCTAGATCTCTCCCCCCCCCCCCCAGCCCAGGTCCGTCCCGCAGTGCGGCCCGGCAGGGCAGGGGAGGCGTCCTCTCTTAGCAGAGGCACAGGTGGCTGGGAGCAGCCCAGAGCCCGAGAGCCGCAGCCTCCTCCTCCCTCCTCACCCCAAATTTCCCAGCCTGAATTGGGGTGGTAGTTTGTATGCGGAGCGAGAGGGGACTCCACACCTTCCATCCTGGACGCCCATCATGGCTGGCCCCTCTTGTGGGTGTTCCATTCCCTGCCTCTCCGGGCCTCAGTTTCCCCATCTGAAAAGTGAAGGACTTGGATCAGTTGACCATGAGGCCATCTCCAGTGTTAAATCCTATCTCCGACCTAGACTTCTCTGAGGGGTGTGAGTCCCTTCTAAATTTCAGACATCATTTGGAGGGTGTCGGGGTGTCTGGTCTTTTGGGGAATGGAATCCTAACTTAACAGCACCGGGACAGACTGGGCAGAACCCGGAGAGACTTTGATGGTGCTGGGGCTGGCGATCCCTTGGTATAGGGTTGGGGTCACTCAGGCATTTGCCAGTTACCAGACTTCCTGGCCCCCCAGGTCTCGCTGGTCTATCTGGGATCCTTCACAGAACCAGGGGTGCCTCCCAGTGTCACAGGTGCTCCTTAGAACCAGACTAAGCTGCCTGGTCTCATAAGAGGCCAGCTACTTATTCCATCTTGGGCTCAAATGAGCCCCCATTGGTGTCAGCTCCAAGCCTACTTCATAGGTCGACCATCTCCCTAAGAGTCCGACTGGAGGCTGGAGTCCGGGAATCTGACCCCAACTAGGTAATAACCGAACCAGATGAATCTCGATAACTAGGTCTTTGGCAGGATTCAGTTTCATAGTGGATCAAGTACTGGTCCTGGAGTCAGGAGGATCTGAGTTCAAATCCAGTCTCAGACAGTTAATAATCTCCTAGCTATGTGACCTTGGGCAAGTCACTTAACCCCATTGCCTTGCAAAACCCCCCAAAACTTTTTTCAAAGGGGCCCTGGCAACTCTAAAATCAGTATTGCTTGACCTTTGGCAAAGTCCACACTTGTTAGACATGCTTTGAGTCCCTGAGGAGTCCCAGATTGTTGGAGCTAGAAGAGAATTTACTTATGACCCTACCCCAACTCCCTTATTTTACTGAGGAAGAAACAGTGCCAGATGGGAACTCTCAGGTGATGAAGCTCTCTTATCAATTCAGGTTGGCACCTTCCCTGTAACTTAATAGTCTTAGAGAGTGGGCTTGAATACTGAGAAATGAAATGATTTGCCCAGGGCCACATAGCCAGTGTGGACTGGAGTCAAGACTTACTCCAAATCTTTCTAACTCCAAGGCCAACTCACTACTCCAGGCTTCCTCGGAATTTAAGCATATTGTTTTAAAATGCTTCACGTGTTAATAGATTAGAAGACTTTTGGGGATGTGTCAGGACCTGCCCCCTACTTCTTGGGGCCCCTTGCTTTACAGTTTAGGGATCATCACCAAGCTTTCTCAAAGATTCCTAGAAGAGATATTGGAAGTCAACTATTCCAATACCTTCATTTTACAGGTAAGGAAACAGACCCATTGAAGAAAAAAACACAGGTTGTTCCAAAGAAGAATTTTTTGGGAGGACAATGTATTTGTCAAAAAATAGGACCATGAGCTTGACTTTGATTGCTGGAAATATTCCTGAAAGGGCAATTAGTTGGTGAAGTGAATGGATTGCCAGCATTGGAGTCAGGAAGAGTCATCTTCCTGAGTTCAAATCTAGCCTCAGACACTTATTAGTTGTGTGATCCTGGGTAAGTCCTTTAACCTTATTTTCCTCAGTTTCCCCTTCTATAAAATGAACAAAAAAGGAGATATTTACCTACTCCAGTGTCTCTGTTAAGAAAAACCCAAATGGAATCATGTACTCTAATATGAGCCACCAATATTGCTGATATTGTATTATTGTATAATAATGTATCATTGATGGCTAGTGACCATCTAGAAAAGTGAGCTGTGATCACATGGTTTCATCAAGGATAGGTCATGTCAACCTTGCTTCCTTTCCTTTTGTGAATGTGTTATTTGACTGATAGCTCAAGAGAATGTTACAGATGGAGTCTGCCTAGGTTTTAGTGGGGTATTCAACCATCTCTTGTGAACAAAACTGGAGAAACATAGCCTAGGTGACAGTGAGGTGAATTTGGAGTTGATTGAGTGACTGGCTCCAAAAGGGAGTCATTAATATGGTTTGCTGTCTATGTGGGAGTAGATCTCTAATGGAGCACCCGAAGAATTTGTGTTTGACTCCATGGTGTTTGGCATTATGAGTGTCAATGAAACAATATAGGCTTGTTTTCAAATCCAGTCTCTGACATTTATGAACTGTGTGACCTTTGTCCTCTCTTAGACTGAGTTTCCCTCATCTGTAAAATGGAGACAATTATTAGCCTAGAAGATTATTAGAAGACTAACTTGATTATAAAAATGCCAGGTGTTATTAAATGATACCAAACTATGAAGGATGGCTAATACACTGGATAGGCTAGAAAGAGCATTGGGCTGAATTGAATATGAATAGAGGTAAATAAAGTCTTGTCTTTGGGCATAAAAAATATGCTATATGATATACCATGTTAGAGGCATGGAAGGACAGCAGTCCCAAAAAGTATCTGGTGGTATTAGTGACCTACAAGCTAAATGTGAATTAACAGTGTTACATGGCAGCCAGAAAAACTAATCAGATTTTTTACTTCATTGGAAGGTTCTAGCTGCCAGAATTATTTCATGTAAGATCCCATATGGAGTGTTTTGTAAGGTGTTAGGCATCATATTTTATTTTATCTTTGTTTTTTTGTTTTTTGCAAGGCAATGGGGTTAAGTGACTTGCCCAGTGTCACACAGCTAAGGAATTATTAAGTGTCTCAGGTCGGTTTGAATTCAGAACTAGTGCTCTATCCACAGCGCCACCCCTAGGCATCATATTTTAAAGACAGGTGTTGAAAAACTGGAGGTGTCCAGAGGAGGGAAGCTAGAAAGGTGAAGGGGCTTAAGTTCACATCATATGAGGATGGATTGAATAAATTGGACATCCTTAGCTTGGAGAAAAGACGATTTAGAGGGCTTAGAGCAGTCCAAGGTGGTGTGTGCTGTCTCAAGGTGTAGAAAGAGCTGTTTAAGGCGGCATGTGCTTCCTTGAGACATCAAAGATTCTCTCTTTCCTTTTTGGTCCTCAAACAGGGATTGGAGTTCAACAGTGATGATTTCTTTATTTATGGATTGGATTACATAGCTACTGAGGTCCCTTCCACCCCTCAAATTCTAGAATTCTCTGAAGATCCTAAAGGAACAATCATCAAATTTGTAACTGATTAAAAAAACTAGAAAGGAGAGATGAAAATTGGGGGACAGAATCAGGATCCAAAAACCAGTTATCCAATTAGGAATACATATTATATTCCTATTATATAGTATATAGAGCTATTATATTCCAGGTAGTTGCTTGGTGAAGGGAATACAAATATAAAAATGAAGCAATTCCTACCCTCGAGGAGCTAATATTCCATTTTTGGGGGGGTGGTAGTGGTGATGGTGAAGCAGCATCTCTCTCTCTCTATATATGTATATATATACACACACACACACACACACACACACACACACACACACACACACATATATATATATATATATGTATGTATTTGAGTCAGGGAAGACCTAAGTTCAAATCCAGCACAAGACTTGATGTTTGTACTTCATTTTCAAAGAATATTATGGCATCAGGGAGGTGGTGCCATGGCAAGAATGTGAATTGGATTTGAGTGAGGGAATGTCTCACTTTCTCCTCCAGAGTCATCTGCGTCCAGTGGTTAGATATGAATCAGGATGTCTGAAGATGACCCTGGATTTGAAGCATTCAGGGTTAAATGACTTTCCCAAGGTCACACGACTAGTAAGTGTAAAGTGACTTGAGGCTAGATTCCAACACCCATCCTCCAGTGCTTTATCCACTGCACCACCTGCACAAGACACTAGCTGTTTGACTTCGGGTAAGTCACTTAATTTCTGTTTGCCTCAGTTTTATCAACTGGAAAATGAAGCCAACAATGACATCTACCTCACATGGTTGTTATAAGGACCAAATAAGACAATATTTGCAGAGGGCCAAGCACAGTGTGGAGCAAAGAGGAATATAAAAAAAAAATCTTTGTTCTCTCCTCTCTATAAATAAATATGAACTATTTACATTAAAACCAAAATAATTTGGAATGGATTTAGTAAGGAACAGCAAGTGGACTGGTTTGATTGGAAATGTAAAGGTTTTTAGTTATCAGGAAGAAAAATTTGGCTTTCAAAAATCTAGATAGACTGGAAGGTTGGGCTGAATGTAGTCAGTTGGAATTTGATAGTATAAATGTAAAGTTTTACTCTTGGGTTCCACATATCAATTCCCCAAATCAAGTTAGGGGCAGCATTGTTGGATAGCCATCATCTGAAAAAAAAGTTTCCAAGGATTTAGTAGACCACAAGCACAGCATGAAACAACATTGTGATCTGACAGCCAAGAAAGCTTTAGCTTAAATTAATACATAGTTTCCAGTCCAAGGGAGAATATTTTCCTGGTCAGACACATCCAAAGAACTGTATTTAATTCTATGAGGTATATTTTGGTGATAACATTATAATAATAATAATAATAAAAATAATACAATTATGATAATAACAAACATTTACGTTGTACTTTAAGGTTTGTGAAACACTTTACAAATATTATCTAGTTTGATCCTCACAATGCTGGTGAAAAGGTGCTATCATTTTTTTTTTTTTTAGGTTTTTGCAGGCCAATGGGGTTAAGTGGCTTGCCCAAGGCCACACAACTACGTAATTATTAAATGTCTGAGGCTGTATTTGAACTCGGGTACTCCTTCTCCATGGCTGGTGCTCTTATCAACTGCACCATCTAGCTGCACCAAAAGGTGCTATCATTAAACGTATTTTTATAGATTAGGAAACTGAGGTTGAGGGAGATTAAGTGACTTGCTTAGGGTCAAACAGTTTAGGGATTCAAAGGCCGAATCTGGCCCTCTCCCCAAAGTACCACTTAGTTGTTATATTTTAGTAAATCCATTGATGAAGATGAGAATGACAAACTGATCTGGCAGACTTTGCTCTCAGCAAAGATGAGTATGGGGTGGAAGGAATTTGGAGATGATTAGTCAGTGGCTATACCCACTGATACATAGGAGGTTCTTGGGAAAATGTTTATTGACTGGCTGATTGACACCTTTCCTCAAGTCTTTGAAAGACTTGACCTTGTTCTGCTTGGTTCCAGGAGTCTGAACCAGGAGCAGTGGGTGGAAGTTACAAAGAATTGTATTTGGGCTTGATGATGGGGGGAACTGCCCCACATTGAAAGCTGTCTCAAAGTACACTGGGCTTCCCCAGAGGTACTGAGCTTTCTGTCATTGGAGGGCTTCCAGCAGAGGCTGGACCACCATTTGCTGGGGAAGTGGTAAAGGGGATTCTTGGTCAGTAAGAGGACCACAAAGATCCCTCTAAACTTACAGATTCTGGTATTTCTGTCCTGGCCAGATTTTTTCAAGAAGTGGATTTGCAGTGAGGGCTTAGGTGACTTTAGGCCCAGAGCTATACAGGCTCTAGGCAAGATTTTTTTTTGGGGGGGAAGCTTGGAGAAGGTTTCCTTCAGAATTATCAAGGTAGCCTCCAATCAAGGCTGCTAAGGGGAGTCTGGTGTTGGGAATCTTTAGTCCTGCTATGCCCTCTTTAAAATTTAAGGAGTGTCATCACTCAATTTATCCTTCTGCAGATGTGAAATATTATCTTAGTGTTAAACTAGGAAGGAATGTGACCCCTGTGGGGCCTGACCCTGTGACCCTGAACTTTGGGTCAGGTTATTATGCTGCTATAACTTGGTTCTCCCCCCCCCATATAACTTCATTTTTACATCTCTGAAATGTTACTAGAGAGCTGAGGGAAAAGACCATACTTTTAAGATAATGAGAGAGAGGAAGGGAAGAGGGGAGAGACACACACACACACATACACACAAACAGGGGGACAGAAGGAGAAAGATGGAGAGAGATGGAGAGAGAGAGAGAGAGAGAGAGAGAGAGAGAGAGAGAGAGAGAGAGAGAGAGAGAGAGAGAGAGAGAGAGAGAGAGAGAGAGAGAAAGAGAGAGAGAGAGAGACAGAGACACATAAAGACAGACAGACACAGAGAGAGATAGAAACAGAGAGAAAGCGAGAGAAATACAGAGTTACAGAAAGTGAGAGAGATACACAGAAAGAAAGTCATATTATCGAGATCCTGGTTCTTATTTTTGGGTCTTGAGAGAGTTACTTCCCATCTCTGTACCTCATTTTCCCCATTTGTGAAATGGACTAAATGATCTCAAAGGTCCACTGACATTCCCTGTTCTAGGCTCCCTTCCAGCTCCCTGATGTGAGCCTCTCCTAGCTCTGACATTTTTTGCTCTTATGGTTGCTTCTATAGCAGGCTGATCATTTCAGCATTTTGGTGAAGTGAATAGAATGGGGAGTATTCTGCTTTGTCGCATTTTTCAAAGGAGTTAACTGAAATTTAAAAAATTTGCAAATCTGACCCAAAGTCACAAAAAGAGGAGCGGCTAGGTGGTACAGTGGATAGAGCACCGGCCCTGGAGTCAGGAGGACCTGAGTTCAAATCTGGCCTCAGACACTTAATAATTACCTAGCTGTATGGCCTTGGGCAAGCCACTTAATCCCATTGCCTTGCAAAAACTAAAAAAACAAAACAAAACAAAAAAAAGTGATAAAAAGAATCTGTCTATAGAACAAAGAACTGAACTCAGGCCTTCTGTCTCCATCCAGTGGAGTGATCTTTCCAATATAAATGCAAAGGATGCCCATTGAGAACATTTTTCTCTTTGCATGAATTAGAGATGTTTTAGAGATAATCATCGTTGTTCAGTAATTTTAGTCATGTATGACTCTTTGTGACTTTATTTGGGGGTTTTCTTGGCAAAGATACTGGAGTGGTTTACCATTTCTTCCTCCAGCTCATCTTCCAATGAGGACACTGAGGCAAACTGGGTTAAGTGGCTTACCTAGGATCACTCAGTTAATGTCTAAGGTCAAATTTGATCTCAGAAAGATGAGTGTTCTTGACTCCAGGCTCAGCTCATTATGCACTGTGGGGCCACCTTGGAGATAATTAACTCCTTTTAAAAATATGGTACATTGGATCCAACACTGGCTATGGAATCAGAGAACTTAGCTACCTTTGGCACTATCAGTGATCTTGGGTAAGTTTCTTAACTAACTGGGACTCTGTTCATCTGTAAAGTGACAGAGAATCATAGGATCATAGATTTAGAACAGAAGTGAACCTTAGATTCCATTGAATGCAACCCCTCATTTTACAGCTGAGAGTCACATAGTATCTGAGGTGAAATTTGAACTCAGGTCTCCCTCACTTTTTTAAAAAAAGTGGTGTTAAGTGATTTGCCCAAAGTCACACAGCTAAGAAAGTATTAGGTGTCTGAGGTCACATTTGAACTCAGGTCCTCCTAACTCCAGGACCGGTACTCCATACACTGTGCCACTCTCCCTTGCTTTAAGTACAGATCTTGACAACCCCTGAGAATCCTTCCTGTTCAGGGTCCATGATCCTAATATGAAAACACAACCTTGGAAGATGAAGCCTCTTGGTCTCTTCACTAAATTTTCCTCTGATACATGGTGACGATACTATGGTGAGCTTGGGCCTTTGCCAAGGTGTAAGCAGGCTGCTGTCCCATTGGTGCAAAGTGTCCTGCCTTAAACACTTATGAACTGCGTGACCTTGGAGGAAATGCATTTTTCTTCCATGCCTCAATTTTCTCATCTGTAAAATGAAGATAATAATAGTAACTGCTTCCTAGAGGTATATTACAACCATAAAATGAGAGAACACTTGTAAAGGACTTTGAAACCATAAACATATAATATAAACCATATATATAAAGTTTATATATGTATGCATATACAAACAAATATATATGTATATCTATGTCTACATACATGCCTATAAGTTGTATGTGTGTGTGTGTGTGTGTGTGTGTGTGTGTGTGTATACTTTTGGAGTACAAAGTAAAAATGAAAGTCAGCCTGGGGAGACAATGTGACTCAGTGGACAGAGTTCTGAGTAAGGAAGATCCGAGTTAAAATCCTGCCTCAGACACTTAGCTGTGTGATCTTAGGCAAGTCACTTAACCTTGGCCTCAGTTTCTTCAGCTATAAAATGGGGACAACAATCTATTTCCCAAGCTTGTGAGGATTCAATGACACAATATTTGTAAGGTACTTAACATTGGCATTGATCCACAGTAGCTGATTTTTATTATTCAGTTACATCCAACCCATCTGGGGTTTTTATGGCAAAGTGACTGGAGTGGTTTGTTATTTCTCTTGTTATTTCTCCATTTTGGATTAATTAATCAAGGATTAAGTGACTTACAGCGAAGGGGCATACAGCTAGGAAGTGTCTGAGTCTGGATTTGAACTCAGATCTTGTCTGCAGACCGGTACTCTATCCACCAGTACTAAGCCATCACTTGCCTCAGAGTAGGTGCTGTATGAATGCTACGATTATACCTAATTATATACAACCCATGTACAAATCAACAGAAAAGTACCTTTATTCTCCCAGTCTTTGTAGCTGGGGTAAGTAGAAAAGAATTCATGCCAGTGGTAGCACTAGAGTTTTGACTTTAACTAGAGATTCAAACTGTGGCACCCGTCGTCCCCCATACATTTCAGGTATGACAAAGGCACAGACTGGAGATTGAGGATGGGGCCAGAGGAATGTTGTTTAGTTTTTTCAGCTGTTTCTAAATCTTTGTGATCCCATTTTTGTTTTTGTTTTCATTTTTTTTTTTTTGCAAAGAGACTGTAGCTCTCCATTTCATTTTACAGGTGAGAAAACTGAGGCAAACAGGGACAAGTGACTTGCCCGGGGTCATACAGTTAAGTAACTGAGGCCAAAATTAAACACAGGTTTTCCTGACTCCAGACTCAATGGTTTCTCCACTGCGGCACCACCTAGCTTCCCCAAGAGGGACTATTTGGACAGATCGTAGCGACTGAGAAGATAGTTTGCAATAGGGTTTGAATAAGGCTCACAAGTTAGGCTGAAACCAGGTTGCAAAAGACTTAGCACCAGAAAAGGTACTTGACATTTGGAGGTAATAGAGTTTGTGGGAGTTTAGACTTGAAATTGGGAGGATTGCTAGGGAGGAGTTGCAGCAGTCCCAGCTAGAGACCATGAAGTCTCGAAGCTGTGTGAGTTGAAAGAGAAGGGAAGTGTACAAGAAATGGGGCACTTGTGGAAAAAACCAATTGGCATCTAATTAGATGTGTGGATAAGGACCAGTGAAAGGTCCCGGATGGCACTGAGGCTGGGAGTGAAAAATAGGGAAGTTTGGTGGGGTGGGATGAGTAAAGAGGCAGGATGATATAGCAGAAAGAACACTGGCTTTGGATTCCTAGAATCTGGGTTTGAATTGTAATTCTGATCACATGACCCTATCATTATGTGCCAAGTCACCCGGACTTCTCAGTTTCCTCTTCCATATAATGGGAGGATTGGATTAGAAGCTTCCAACTCTAGATCTTTGCTTAACTGTTTTTAACTTGTTGACTTTGCAACATTTATAGTATATTCAGTTTGAAATGCCCAATAGGTAATCGGTAATACATTCTGGGAGTCATTCATGTAGAGATAATACTTGAACCCTTGAGTCACCAAATGAGAGAGTATAAAGAAAGAAAAAGACCCAGGACCAACCCTTTGGGAATACCCAGGGGTCTGTGTGATAATTGAGAAGGAATGGTCCAGGAGGGAGGAGCAAAAACAAGTGAGAACAGTGTCATGAGGATCCGGAGAAGAGAGTGGATTGATGAGGAGAGGATCATCAACATTGCCAATAGTGTGATGATGTCTCTCATTTTTTTTTTGTTTAGATTTTTCAAGGCAGTGGGGTTAAGTGGCTTGCCCAAGGCCACACAGCTAGGTCATTATTAAGTGCCTGAGGTCGAATTTGAACCCAGGTCCTCCTGACTCCAGGTCTGGTGCTCTATCCACTGCTCCACATAGCCACCCCCTTATGTCTTTCATTTTCAAAGAAGATGGTGACATTAGGGGTGTGATACAATGACAAGCCAGTGAATTGGATCCAAGGGAGGGAGTGTTGTGTTAAGCTATCTCCCTTACTTTCTCTGCCAGTCATCCAAGTCCACTGGTTAGATATGATTCAGGACAACTGGTGATGACCCTGAATACAAGACAATGTTAAGCTGCTTGCCCATGGCCACACAGCCGGATTTGAACTCAGGTCCTCCTGACTCCAGGGCCGGTGCTCTATCCACTGTGCCATCTAACAACCCCAATGTTGCAGATTGACTCTGAGAGATGGTCCTCTTTTATAGCTTCCATACCAGGTCTCAGTTGTTTCCTTCACCACAACACCTATATTCCATTCTGACTGGCCATGTGCTTTACCTCCACAGCAACCTTGGACTCTGCCTCTGAGTTGCCCACTTTTGCTAGATGAGATTTCACCTTATTTTGCTTGTGTCCTCCATTTCCAGGTGTGTTATACATTATCCTTCTAATTTATTCTCTTGCTATTTTCTCTCACATATGACATTACACTTCCCATCTTTGGCATGTCTCCTGCTTGGAATCCCTAGTTTTCTATAAAATTCAGCCCCATTCCTGCCTTGTACCTGAGGCCTTTCCTCAACTCTTTAACTGGGGAAAATTGGGACCTAGGGTTAGAAATGACTTTATAAACAGCAGTGGCCACTTCAGTCATCCCTTCAGAACAAGGTGTGAGAAAATGTGGGATTTGTCACCTCTGGTGTAGAATTTCCTCTTGACTGAGGCTATTAGAACGATAGAACTGAGGTGCTGAAGTGTTTTTCATTGCTGTTGAAAGCTGTGATCTCACCTCTGGTGAAGGGACCAAGGTTTATGGGAGGTGGGAAAAAAATCACTCCTTTTTATAGGTTTTCGATTAAATTGCAAACTACTTGCACCTTGGGAACCTTGCAATTGACTTTGCCTTTACGAACCTCTCATCTCTGGTGGATGAACCTTTCTTGACCCGGGTCATATGGTTGACCGGAAAGGGCTCTGCAGTAGGACTCAGTTCTTTGTATTTGGATCTCTGTTATTGATACTGATTGTCTACTGGACCTTGGCATGGCAAAAATGGCAAAAATTATCTCATGTGAGATCACAGAGGTAGAGCCAGAAGAAACCTTAAAGACCATCTATTTAAATGCCTTCATTTTACAGATGAGGAAATTGAGTCTCAGAGAGATGATACTAATGAAAAGTCGTAGTTGTCAAAGTTTTAAGAAAGGAGCCTGACTATCCTCTCTTCCTCCCTCCCTCCCTCTGCCTTTTTAAAAAATATTTTCATATGGAAATATTTTCAATCCTGAGAAAATTGTATTTACCAAAAGAATCATGTACCATCTATTTTTCATTTGGATCTGTTGGAGAGAGAGGAGTTGGGGACCACTTTGAAGCAGCTCAATAAAAATAGCTTTTTATTAGTACATCTCAGCAGATTTATTTACACGATATGTGATTTGACAAAACTATTAAAATTTCAACCCTCTCGAAGCACTCACTAATGGACTAGGACGGCAAGTGATGAAAGTAGGTTTTTCTCAAATGAAGGACTTTGACCTTCCAGTGAACTTTTCTTGGTACTTCATCCTTCCCAAGATACACCAGCATGAAGGAGAATGCCCCAGCCCGAGGAAGTCACCTCTACTGTTGAGAAAGAACCACAGCAGTTGAATTAGAGCAAAGGAAGGCTTCTTTCCTTATCAACTCACACTCTCGCTTCTTGGAGGCTCACACATGGGTTGCACTTATTATGCGTTAAATGACTTGAATTAGAAAGAAGACGTCGTCTGGGGAAACACCTCCAATCAGAGGCTCATATGTATACAAGTCTAGGTGAGCTAAAGTCAGGATGGGTCCCAGAATCATGGACATTTGGATCAGATCTGTCACATGATTTATTCTGTAGGGTCCTTTCCTTCATAATTACCATAGCTTTGATCAGATGTATGGCCTTGGAAAAAGAAATGGCCTATAAGACATATGGTCTGGGTTCTACAATGGACTCTGCCATTAACAACCTGTGCGACCTTGCCTGGCCACTGGCCTTCTTGGCCTTCAGGAGATTAGATCATTTCTAAGATTCCCTTCCACCTGCAGTACTGAATCCTTTATTCTATGACCCCTTCCAGCTCTGACAACCTGAACAGAACAATCTGTTCTAAAACTCCCTTCTGATTCTGACATTCCCCATCCTAAGTCCCCTCCCAGCTCTGACATTTCCTGTTCTAAGGCTGAGATGCATTGCAGCGGATCTCCTTAGATGGAATCCTGAACTTTTACAGGATGTTTGATCCAGAACAAGTCATTTAACTACTATGGGTCTTCCTCACCCCTTAAAATGAAATGGTTGGACTTGATGACCTCTAAAGTTCTCTCTAAGCTCTCCATCTGTAGTCCTTTTAGTTCTGAAATTCTTTGTTTTAAGGGCCTTCCTAAGTCTGACACCTGATTTTCTAAAATCTTCAACCTCTAAATTTGTTGTTGGGTTGCACTTGACTCTGTTTAGAGCTTTCTTGGTGGAGATATTGGAGTGGTTTGCCATTTCCTTCTCCAGCTCATATTATATATGGGTAAATGGAGGCAAATAGGATTCAGTGACTTATCCAGGGTCACACAGCTAATAAGTATCTGAGGCCAGATTTGAATGAGTCTTTCTGATTCCAAGCCCAGTGCTCAATGGACTGTGCTACTGCCCCCTAAAAGTCTAGGATTTTCTAGTAATCCTCTTATTAGCCTTGTGGAAATAAGCCTGAAGTCATGGAAGTGGGGCTGAAGAAGGGCTGTGTAGTAGTAAACCCTTGGCCTCTGCACAGTTCCTGGGAAAATTAGGATTACTTAAAAAATAGCCTTTCTAATGAGTCATTTTTACTTTGTTTTTAACTGGTCTTCCAGGTAGCTGAAGAAGTTCTCAGGTGGAGTGATTGAAACAAAGTGTGAACTACCCCAGGTGGGCAATTATCATCAAAGCTTTGTATGATGATAATGAGACAGGACCAAGTCTATTTGATGTTTCCCCACATGGTGAGAGCCACTAATTAATCAGCATCCCCAGCTGAAGCTCCTCTCTGGGTTAGACTAAGAGTACTTGAATTCTTCAAGGAAATGCTGGCTGGGATGAGCTCCAGAGAGAAATTCACGACTTTGGCTTTCCTATGAAATTTCACCATCTTCTAACAGGCTTAGAAACTGGCCATCTTCCAGTTGACCCATACAGGAAATCCCACGTCCTATCTCTAGCCTTTGCACAAACTGACTCCACTGCCTGGTTCAAATTCGGTCTCAGATATGACCTTATCTTGTGTCTTTGGGCAAGTCACTAACCTTTGTTTGCCTCAGTTTCCTCATCTGTAAAATGGGGCTAATAACAGCACCTACCACCAATCTCCCTGGGTTGTTGTGAGGATCAAATGAAATGATATTTATAAAGTGCTTAGCACAGTGCCCGGGCCATAGTAGGTGCTCTGGAAATATTTATTTCTTCCTCTCATTATAAAAAAGATTTCTTGAGTGTCAAAGCTAGAATGGGCCATTGAGAGCAACTTGTCCAAACCTCCTAATATTGCAGATGATGAAACTGAGTCCAGAGAATGATGATGGTGATAATGATGATGACGATTAACTTGAATGGAGGCCAAGCATGTTTCAAATGTTAAATTATCCGAGATTCACAATAATTCCTCAGAGGGAGACAATTTAATAATAGTGTTTTACAGATGAGAAAATGATAACAATAAAGTGTAGTTAAGTGACTTTTTCAGGAGTGACACAGTAAATATAAATAGAGGGAAGACTGGAAGAGAAGGAAGTGATTCACAGCAAAGTAGTGTGGGAGCATGGACCAGAAACTACATTGCTTATCTAGTGCTCTTACCCTTACATCATAGAAGTGCCCATTTTTATGATGAAGTGTTTTCTAAAGCCTCAAGGTATCACACCATCTTTCTGGATGTATGTGTATGTTTGGGTTGGGAGGCTTCTCAGGGAGGGTTTCATGGGAGACATGTTATATTAGCTGGGCCTCAAAAGCTAGATAAGATTTAGAGAAGAGAGGATGGAAGAGGCACAGAAGCCTCTTATATGATGTGCTCTAAGCAGAGGAAAATAGAAATGATAAGCTGTAAAGAGAGCTTAATACACAGGAAATCCGAGTTAAGAAAAGAGAAGGTCAGAGCTGGGAACTCATGGAATATCAGAGATTAAGGGTATCTTAAAGAAGGCAGCAGGATATGGTAGAATAAACTTTGACCTTGGATGTAGGAGCTGTTGTTTGGTCAATTTTTCAAGTCATGTCTAATTCTTTGTTGTGCCTCATTTGAAATTTGCTTGGCAGAGACACTGGAAGGGTTTGCTGTTTTCTTCTCCAGCTCATTTTACAGATGAGATAACTGAGGCAAACAGGTTCAAGTGAATCATTGACTAAGTGTTTAAGACCAGATTTGAACTCAGAGAGATGAGTTTTCCTGAATCCATGCCTACTAATCTATGCACTGTGCCACCTAGCAAACTTGTTCAAATATTGGGTCTAGCACTTATTTGCTGTGACTCTGGTTTGTAATTTCATCTCTCTGGGCTCAATTGTTCTGAAATGAAGAAGATAGACTAAGTAATTTTTTTCAAGCTCTCCCTATTCTAAGCCCCCTCTGACAGTTCTAAGGCCTCTCCTAGCTCTGACATTCTCCGTTCTAAGATTCTCTTCTCATCTCTAACATTCTCTAGTTTAAGCTTTCTCCCAGCTCTGATGGTCCCAGCTCAGTCATGTTTTCCATGTGGTTTTGGATTAGCTGTACCTGGCAACTTCAAATCCCTTCTGCCGGCCTAAGGTTCTGGCTGCCCTCCCTCTTCAGGGTTTTGATTTGATTACTTCTTGAATTGAAACCAGAAAGGAGAGCCTGGTGCCATCTCTGCACTAAATGCGTGCTCAACAAATATTTGTGTACTGAATGAAGGGTGAAAAATGATCCTTTTGCACATATCATTAAATGAGTGGGATTATGCAAATAGTGGTAAAGCGCTCTGTTCCCAGATCTATTATTTAGGACACACAGGAGCTGTTCCCCCTCTCTCTTTATCTTCCTTGGTCTCTTAGTTTCTGTTGACAAAGTGATCACAAATAGATCGTGGGTATTAAATTGGAAGATTGGTACCTGCTGTGTCTAGGACCCTGGAGAGCAGTTTCTTTTGCTCATAGAATTTCTGGAGCTCTTTGATCCCTTTTCACTCAGTTCAGTGATGGACAAGATTCATTCACTTTCTTTTACTTTTATTTTTTTAGGATGCAGTCACTTTAAAAACAGAGTCAAGAATTGTTCTGAGTGCTCCCCTAACTCCCCTGAGCTAGAAGCATCTTCTATTGTGTTGGGGAAATGGTGGGAGTGGGGCTGGATTCTTTGGCTCCAACCACTCTTTCTACATGTGATCACCTTTGGCAAATTATTCCACTGCTTTGGGTCCCAGTTTCCTCGTCTGTTAAATGATAATAATAATAGTAAATGAGAAATGAATATCCTTTCAACTCTGACATTCCCTGTTTTGAGGTCTCTGATCTGCCATTCTGTGTTCTAAGACTCTTTTCAGCTCTGATAATCTTTGCTCTAATAGTGAGAGGAGAAAGTGACTTTAGGTAAAGAAAATGAGCAGTTCTGACACCCCCTGTTCTAAAGCCCCTTCCGGCTCTGACATTTACTATTCTGAGGTCTCTTTTTGATTTACCATTCTGTGTTCTAAGCTCTGATGCTCTTTGCTCTAATGGTGAAGGAAATATAAGTGACTTTAGGTAAAAAAGATGAGCAGAGAAGACACCCAATCCATTTTGGGGGCTCCTGTACCCTTATTTCTATATTCACAATGCCCAGCTGAGAGGAGGTCCTGGATTGCCTTGAGGTCAACTCTTCCATAGCTACTGTTCCTCCTCTTCTTCATCTCTTGTGTTCTTTGGCATTCATTTAGTTCCATTTAGGATCACAGCATTATTCTCTTTGCCTCCTCTGATTGGGGGTTGGCCCCCAATAGGTATCTAGTCAATGTGGGAAAGGAAGTTTGATCCTTTTGGCAAAGGATTGGGAATGATGGTAGGGATATATGGGACAACATTTTTTTTTTTTTAGGTTTTTTTGCAAGGCAATGGGGTTAAGTGGCTTGCCCAAGGCCACACAGCTGGGTCATTATTAAGTGTCTGAAGCCAGATTTGAATTCAGGCCTGGTGCTCTATCCACTGTGCCACCTAGCTGCCTCAACAACATTTTGTAATGAAAACAAAACAAAAAAAAAACTTAGTGGTTTTTGGAGTCAGAAGACTTGGGTTCGAATTCTAACTTTGTGACCTTGGACAAATGATTTCAGCCAGTTGAACCTCAGTTTTCTCATCTGTACAAGGAGAGGGTCAGGTAATATAGCCTCTGAGACCCTTTTCAACTCTAAATCTATGACTGTTGAACGTCTCTGAATCTCAGTTTCCCTTTCCACAAAATGAGAGTTGTATTATATAATCTCTGACGCACCTTCCATTTCTAAATTTATGATATTATATGGTTCATTTGCCTCAAATTTTCTATCCAGGTAAAGCATCAGAGCTGTGGCAGATCTAAGAGCAGGGGAAATACTGAGCACAATTTTCCATAGTTCTCTTTTTTTAAAATTTTATTTATTTTTAATTTAATTTAATTTTTTTAGATTTTTCAAGGCAATGGGGTTAAGTAGCTTGCCCAAGACCACACGGCTAGGTCATTATTAAATGTCTGAGGCCGGATTGGAACCCAGGTACTCCTGACTCCAGGGCCAGTCCTCTATTCACTGTGCCACCTAGCCGCCCCTAAAGTTCTCTTGTAATAGGCTATGTACTGATTGTGTCCTTGGATTTACACATTTAACTATTTAAAAATTTCTTTTTAAAGTGCTTTTTCTAGCGTTGGCTAGGTGGCACAGTGGATAGATCACTGGCCCTGGAGTCAGGAGAACCTGAGTTCCAATCCGGCCTCAGACACTTAATAATGACCTAGCCGTGTGGCCTTGGGCAAGTCACTTAACCCCATTGCCTTACCAAAAAAAAAAAAAAGAAAAAACAAGTGCTTTTCTACTTGGCCAAGTCACTGACAATGTTCTTTAGTTCCTCCAGGACTCTAGGGATCAGCAAAACTCTGGGTTTAATTTGAGAACTTAGCTCTTGCTGGATAGTCTTTTATCTTTTCCTATTTAAGTTTTTTTTATGTTTGAGAACAATAGTGATAATAATGATAATAGAGTTAAGGAGTAGACCCTGGATTTCATTGGCATATGGGACTTCTGAATGCTGATAGACATTCCTTTCACCAATGCAAGTTGATACCTTTTTTGCAATTTATAATCTTGGAGCCTTGTCCAGAACACTGAGAGGTAATGTAATACTAAAATAATATAGTTAATATTTATATAGTGCTTACTCTGTACTAGGTACTATAATGAGCACTTTCCAAATATGATCTCGTTTACTCATCAAAGCACCCTTGGGAGGTAGGTGCTATTTATTTCCATTTTGTAGTTAAGGAAACTGAGGTATTTAAATATCTTGATCAGGATCACATAACTGAGGCTGAATTTGAATTCAGGTCTTTCTGACTCTAGGTCCAGTGCTTTATCCACAGTATCACTCAGCTGTCTAACTTGCCCAGGTGATATAAAATGGAACCAGTTCTCTAGTTACTTAGCCCAGATGCCTCTGTGATGATGAGGATGATACTAACAATAAAAATTTGTGATTTTATTTTTATAGAGATCATCAAACTAAGAAACTGCCTCTATAATGCAAATTAGAAATTCTTTTGCATTTCATTATCATATTGCATGATTGGAGCCCACTTCCTCTCTTCTGCTTCTTTGAATTCTGTTTCCTTTAAGCTCTAACGGACCCTTCTAAAAGAATGGTGTTTGCTTCCCTATGAATTTGCCCAATCAGTATTGAATCAATTCAGAGTTGATGATGAAGATAAGATGGAAGCATGAGAGACAGCATGGCATAGTGACTGGAGGACCTACCTGCACTATATTGCTGGTCATTTTGGCAGGTCACTTCACTTTTCACTGCCCTAGACAACTGAATATTAATCTCCAGTGGGTTCCTGATCTGTATCAGGATTTTCTCCATAAGAAGAAAATTCCAAATTGGAATATCCCTTCCCCAAACAAACACCCCATTCATCTGTACACTCTGTAGATCCTCATGATTGGAGATTTGAAGCTAGAAGAAACTTTAGTCATGTAGTTCAAACCCTTCGTCTTACAAAGGAGGAAACTGAGAACCAGAGGTGGGAAGCTCCTTGTCCAAGAGCAAGCAGAGAGAAAGTGGTTGAACCTGCATGTGGGCTCAGGTCTTTAGGTTCCAAGTATGGCCATCTAGTCCCCAGCACCATGAATTGAACTGAATTCTTATGATAACCTGGTAAATCAGTCTGAATGTTTGCTTTCTCTAATTAAAACAGTGAAATCCTTCAACCGCTTTTTCCTTATCTTCAAAGAAAAAAGCTTAAGGCAGATCCTTGGGGAGAGCTCCCTTTGTCCCCCCAGCCCTCATCTTAAAAAACAAAAATAAAAGCAGCCATCTCAATTTTGGCATGACGCTACAAATCCTCCACTTTCATAACAACTTGTGGGGTTAGTAGGACAGTTAGCATCATCATTATTACTATAGCCTGACTATTTAGAGAAGTCCCCGCCTTCCCTGGCTTGAGCACACACATATGTAACTTGGGGCCCAAGGTGATGACTATGTTCAGGTTCTAAGCATCCCTATATTGGATCATCCTTCTAAAACAAGCTCCTGATGACATGGTTAACTCCTAGCAGATGCGTTTACTATGATGATAGAACTATAAAATATTGCCTTTCATACACCTGGGGTCTGTTACCCACTAATTTGTACAGTGTCTGTGGGGAGAGTGTCTACAGAGTTGGGAATCACAACATTAAGTGTTACAGCCCATGATTCCTTCCTGAGCGCCTCACAGAAATAGACAACCATCCAAATGAAACACTTTCCTGATCCCTGAGATTGTTGAGCAATTGTTTTTTTTTTGGTCATGTCTGACTCTTTGTGACCCCATTTTAGTTTTCTTGGCCAAAGAAACTGGAGTGGTTTGCCATTTCCTTTTCTAGCTCATTTTACAGATGAGGAACCTGTGGCAAATAGGGTTAAGTGATTTACCCTGGTTTACACAGTAAGTGTCTGAAACGGAATTTGTTTGTTTTAGATTTTTACAAGGCAATGGGGTTAAGAGACTTGCCCAAGGTCACACAGCTAGGTAATTAGTAAGTATCTGAGGCCGGATTTGAACTCAGGTCCTCCTGACTCCAGGGCTGGCGCTTTATTCACTGCACCACCCAGCTGGCCCCTGAAACTGAATTGGAATCTTGAAAATAAATCTTCCAGACTCGAGGCTTGCTGCTCTATGTACTATGGTATTCCCTAGTTTCCTTAGATCCCTGATAGTCCAATTGTAGGGGCTTCTCTGCAACATTCCCCCAAAGTAGCTATCCAACCTCTGTTTGAAGACCTCTAATGACCCACCGCATTTCAAAACAGCTCATTCTACTTTTGGCAAGATTTTGTTAGAAAGTATTTCTTTTTTCTGACATCAAACCTAAATTTCTTTTTTTGTGATTCTTGAACATTGTTCTTATTTCTGCTCTCTGGGCCAAGCAGAGCAGACTAATCCCAAGTCCATGTAACAACTCTTCAAATACTTGAAATGCCTCTCATGTTCCCCACTAAAGTCTTCTCCTCTCCAGGCTAATCATCTCTGGTCCCTTCAATTGATTCTCATGGGGTACAATCGCTAGGTCCTTCCTTGTTCCAGTTACCCTACTTTGGAAGTTCTGTTTTTTAAAGGTATTTCCTTAGGTAGCAGAATTCTGCCCATGTTCAAATGATAGAACTTGAAGCTTCAAAGTTCCTCAAGGCTCATCCAGTTCAAACGCTTCCGTTTTATTGAGGACAATCTTTCGTCTGCAGAGGTTTTGTGACTTGCCCAAGGTCACACAGGCACTATCAGATATAGAATTTGAACCCAGGTCCTCTGACTTCTGGGGAAGAACTGTACTATAGTGTACTGCCTCAGTTCTTTATAATAAAAGTCAGAGGAGGACAGATCACTGAAGGCTGGGGGAGAGAGGGTCAGGAATAGCTTCCTAGAGAAATGTGCTGGCATCCTGGCATTTCCCAAGAGACATTGCATTTCTTGAAAAAAAAAAGGATACTGAAGAAATCCAATAACTGTTTTAGCTGGGAAGAAAAATAAAACAACAAAAGAAAAAAAAGCCAGCCCTCTCCCTACCCTGGTCTCTTAGACTTGGCATGTAATTAGAGTAGTTCCCATTTTCTATTAATTGCAGCCATTGTGATTTTTGAGATGTGAGGGTTAATTGGTAATATGGGTGCCTAGCAGCTTCCTGCCAGACATTTCAGCTTACAGTAATTAACCTCCTGGTTCTGGGGCCCAGACAGGAAT
Organism: Macrotis lagotis; assembly: GCF_037893015.1. NCBI lineage: Eukaryota > Metazoa > Chordata > Mammalia > Peramelemorphia > Peramelidae > Macrotis > Macrotis lagotis. Next base: position 673,428,049 of record NC_133666.1, read on the forward strand.
CATCTGCCCTCTCTGAACCTCCCTCTCCATCAAGATCCTCTGCATCTTTTTTGGAATCAACTCTATTTTCTTATTCAAGTGGACATGAAGAGAGTGACAGAGCGTAAGAGAGTCCTTTGGCCAATGCAAAACCACCAAATCCTTTTTTTAATATAGATTTTATTTATTTTGAGATTTACAATTTTTCCTCTAATCTTGCTTTCCTCCCTCTACCCCCCCAGAAGGCAATTTGCCAGTCTTTACATTGTTTCCATGGTATACATTGATGCAAATTGTATGTGATGAGAGAGAAATCATGTCCTTAAGGAAGAAACATAGAATATAAGAGATAGCAAGATCAGACAATAAGATATCAGTTTATTTTTCTAAATTAAAGTTAATAGTCTTTGGTCTTTGTTCAAACTCCACAGTTCTTTCTCTGGATACAGATGGTATTCTCCCTTGCAGACAGCCCCAAATTGTCCCTGGTTTTTGCACTGATGGAATGAACGAGTCCATCAAGGTTGATCATCACCCCCATGCTGCTGTTAGGGTGTACAGTGTTTTTCTGGTTCTGCTCATCTCGCTCAGCATCCGTTCATGCAAATCCCTCCAGGCTTCCCTGAATTTCCATCCCTCCTGGTTTCTAATAGAACAACAGTGTTCCATGACATACATAGACCACAGTGTGCTAAGCCATTCCCCAGTTGAAGGACATTCACTTAATTTCCAATTCTTTGTCACCACAAACAGGGCTGCTATGAATATTTTTGTACAAATGATGCAAACCCCCCCCCCCTTCTTGATGAGAAATGTCTGCACACCCATATTGTTTCATCAGAATCTTCTTTTCTATCAAGGTTCTGGAGGCACCTAGGGGAGGTCCTAATCAATGCAGAGACTGTATATTTCAGTAGCAAGAACACTACTAGCTCTAGAGGGAGATCTGTATTTGAGATACATTTTTTAACTTTTAACATTTTTAATATTTTTTATGTTTGTACAAATGATGTTTTTATACATTACTAAAATATTCTTAAGAGTAAACATAATACCCCCTCCCCCCAAAAATATAGACCCTCATGAGCAATAAAGTAAAAGAAAGAAAAAAATTTAAATAAAAAAATTAAAAAAAATGTGCTTCAGACTGTGTTCTAACACCTCCAGCCTGTCACGGGTGGATCACATTCTTTAGGATAAGTCCATCACAAAAATTTCTTCCATATTTTTCCACTGTTACCATTGCTGATTGCAACTCCTTCCATCCACACCTTCCCACTACCATATACTATATTTTCTCTCTCCTTTCTTTTTTTTTTAGGTTTTTGCAAGGCAAATGGGGTTAAGTGGCTTGCCCAAGGCCACACAGCTAGGTCATTATTAAGTGTCTGAGACCAGATTTGAACCCAGGTACCCCTGACTCCAGGGCAGGTGCTTTATCCACTGTGCCACCTAGCCGCCCCTTTCTCTCTCCTTTCACTTTGTCCCTCTTCTTAAATGTGCTGTAGGGTAGCTGAGTGGCAGACTGATCACCTGCCCTTGGGCCAAGAGACCCCCAGCCTGCATACCACCCACTAAGGCCCAGAAACCACCCGACCCTGTGGTCCTGGACAGGCCATCCAATCCCAGCCCCTTGGAAGAAGTAAAAAAGAAAATGTGTTATATCTGATCATTCTCCCCCACGGTCCACCCTCTCCTTCATCACTCACATACCCCTCTTCCCCTGTCCCCCTTCTCGCCTTTTTACTCTAGATGGCAGATCTGTATTTGAATGTGAGGACTTCTGTTTGCTTATTTCAGTGAGTATAGATGAGTCAGTTAACCCCTTTGGGCTTTGGTTGTCTCTTTTGTAAAATGAGGGCATTTAGAATGGATGAACTCTAAGGTTCCTTCAAGCTCTCAATATATGCTAGACAGACAAAGACCCCATCTTTGCCTTAAAGATGCTTCTAGCCTAACTAGGCCAGGGACTGGGTTCTTGACCTTCCCGGCTCTCCTCTCCCTGAGCTTACACTCCATCTGGCAGAATGTAATCTCCTTGAGGGCTTCTGGTCTCCCCGGTTTAGCGTGGCATCTATCTGCCAGATATACAGCCCTTACTGACTGATCCATGTGCTCCTCATAATATTTCACCTCCACTGCTCTAGAGGGTGCTGTTGTTACCCAGTTTTTTCAATCATATCTGACTCTCCATGACCCCATGTAGGGTTTTCATGGCAAAGGTATTGGAGTGATTTTCCCTTTACTTCTCCGGCTCATTTTACAGATCTGCCTAGGGTCACATAGCTAGTCAGTGTCTGAGGCCAAATTTGAACTCAGGAAGATGAGTCCTCCTGACTCCAGGTCTGGCAATCTATACACTGTGTCTCCTTGCTGCTTAAAGGTCCTGAACATTCCTCAAACCTACCCTATGAGGAAAGAAGGGGTGGTGTTTTTATCACTGTAGTGATTGAAGATGGGAGGGGGGACATATTTTGGGATAAGTTGAAAGTTAAGTCAAAAATTCTTTAAGTACCAGATATGAAGAAAGGCAAAAACCTTCCCACAACAAACCAGCAAAAAACCCAAAGTCCAGCACATAGCAACGACCTACCAAAAGACAATTCCTATCCTCAAAGAGCTTGCAATTTATTGGAGACAAAGACCATATGTATATAGAACAACTTAAAGCTAATCTCAGAGGAAAGGAATGAATATTTTATAGATGAATAAACTGAGACCCTGAAAGGGGAAAGACATTGAAGAGTTGGGAAGTGTTTAGACAGGGTGACCAGAACTGTGAAAGTCTATACCATAGGAGAATTGGTTGAGGAAACTGAAGAAATTTAGGTTCTGGATGTGATGGTGATGATGATGTGATGTTTGCCTTTCATTCTCAAAGAAGGCCATGACATCAGGGAGCTGATGCCATGACAAGCCATGAATTGGATTTGAGTGAGGGGAGGTTGAGCTAAGTCATCAGCTTTACTTTCTCCTCTAGAGCCATTTAGATCCAGTGGCCAGCTATGGATGGGGATGATTGGAGATGGTCCTGGATGTGAGACAATCAGGGTTAAGTGACTTGCCCAAGGTCACACAGCAAGTAAGGGTCAATTATCTGAGACCTGTCCTGACTTCAAGGCCAGTGCTCTATCCACTGCACTACAGTGGCTTGCATGATCTCTTTCAATTACAAATCTTTGATTCTTTGAGAAGGCTCAGGGGAGGCCTGAGAGCTATCTGTCATAAGGAAGAGGGGAAAGCTTTGTCCTATTTGGTCCCCAGAGAACAGAATTAGGAGGAAAAAGATGGGAAGCAAAGTTCACCTGGAAGTTGGGGAAAAAACTGCCCATTAGGGTTCTGCTCAGTGGATCTTTTTGGGAGGCAGTGGGTGCCCTTCACTGGAGAGTCTGGATGACCACTTGTAAAGGAGACTCTTGTCTAGATTCAGATAAGACTAGATGACTTGAGAAGTTCCTTCCTTCTCAAGGAGCAGGGTCCCCTCAGGACATGTTGAGAAACCATTCACTTTGTCCTCTGTCTTCCCTATCTAAGATTATTTTGGGCAATCGTTCCCCAGAATTTAGAGAAGAAAAGGGAATTGGGAAGTCTGATTTTTTTTCCTCCTGGGAGTGTCTAATATGAATGTACCCATAATTATCTTTTGGGTCATTTTGTAGGACACATTAAAAATGAAGAGTAGCATTTCTGCTGGTGCTGAGAGCCATCTAATGTAGTTTCCTGCAATTTCCAAAGCTTGTAGCAGATCGTGGCTAACAGCAAAGGAAAACCACTCATCCTTTAAAAGTACTGCTTAATTACTTGCTTATCTGAATTTGAGTACAGGATGACTTTTTTTCTACTTCTGCATCCTTATTCTCAAGGCTAAAGTGGGTCTGTTCTGGAACTAGGCAGGAAGCATTCTCATCATTCTCCAGTTGGATGAGTAGTAAGGGCAGCATCAGATGAAGCTACTGAAACCCAGAAAGGGGAAGGGTCGTAGGGAAGGTCACACAATTAGGTAATTCAGGCTCCCCAGTGCCTGCCGGTCCAGAGCTCATATTTTCTTTCTTTCTTTCTTTCTTTCTTTCTTTCTTTCTTTCTTTCTTTCTTTCTTTCTTTCTTTCTTTCTTTCTTTCTTTCTTTCTTTCTTTCTTCTTCTTCCTTCCTTCCTTCCTTCCTTCCTTCCTTCCTTCCTTCCTTCCTTCCTTCCTTCCTTTCTTTTCTTTCCTCTCTCTCTCTCTCTCTCTCTCTCTCTCTATCCTCTCTCTCTCTCTCTCTCTCTCTCTCTCTCATGCCAGCCATGTTATTTGACCTCAGAATCACAACATGGACACAATCTTGCAATTCCTCACACATGATCCTCCATCTCTTGACCCTTCTACCTTTGCATGGTCTGGCCTCCAAGTCAGGACTTTTCTCATTTATTCAGCTAATCAATCCTCTGGCTGTCTTGTCTATCTTGGGATGACTCTGCTCTCCTCATAAGGTGAGTTCCTGGTCAGGATCTATATTAAATAAAAATACTGATAATGATAATAATAGCTGGCATTTCTGTAGCACTTTAAGTTTGACAAAGAACTTTAAACTATTATCTCTTTTGATCCTTACAGCAATCTTGGGAAGTAGGTGCTGTTATAATTCCTATGACTAGCTGTGAAGGAGGTTTAAGTGACTTGCCCAGGGTCATACAGCTAGTAAATGTCTGAGGCTTGGGTTTGACTCAGGTCTTTCTGACTCAAAGACATT